>NW_026777467.1:0-300000 GCF_028023285.1 Balaenoptera ricei | reverse complement strand
TGCTAAGGGGTATCTAGAGAGTGGGATAGGTTTAATAACTACCCTAACCCTAACGCGTACCCTAACCCTAACCCCTACCCTAACCCTAACACGTACCCTAATCCTAACCCGTACCCTAAACCGAGCCCTAACCCTAACACTAACCCTAACCCTAACCCTAACCCATACCCTACGCCGTACCCGAACCCCTCCCCGAACCCCTACCCTAAGCCATACCCTAACCCTAACCCTAAGCCTAACCCTAACCCTAGGCTACCCTTGACTGCTTCTGCCTCCAATAGATTTCCTAAGCACTAGTGTTGTAAGGAACAGCTTAAAAAGAGAATCCTAATGTGATTTCTTTATAATGTATGTGTTCCTTATTTTATCCTAGTGTCTAAACTCTTCTCCATGGCTGGACCCCCAAATAATATTCCTTTACGTGCTAAGGGGTATCTAGAGAGTGGGATAGGTTTAATAACTACCCTAACCCTAACGCGTACCCTAACCCTAACCCCTACCCTAACCCTAACACGTACCCTAATCCTAACCCGTACCCTAAACCGAGCCCTAACCCTAACACTAACCCTAACCCTAACCCTAACCCATACCCTACGCCGTACCCGAACCCTAAGCCGTACCCTAAGCCTAACCCTAAGCCTAACCCTAACCCTAGGCTACCCTTGACTGCTTCTGCCTCCAATAGATTTCCTAAGCACTAGTGTTTGAAGGAACAGCTTAAAAAGAGAATCCTAATGTGATTTCTTTATAATGGGTGTATTCCTTATCTTATCCTAGTGTCTAAACTCTTCTCCATGGCTGGACCCCCAAATAATATTCCTTTACGTGCTAAGGGGTATCTAGAGAGTGGGATAGGTTTAATAACTACCCTAACCCTAACGCGTACCCTAACCCTAACCCCTACCCTAACCCTAACACGTACCCTAATCCTAACCCGTACCCTAAACCGAGCCCTAACCCTAACACTAACCCTAACCCTAACCCTAACACATACCCTACGCCGTACCCGAACCCCTCCCCGAACCCCTACCCTAAGCCGTACCCTAACCCTAACCCTAAGCCTAACCCTAACCCTAGGCTACCCTTGACTGCTTCTGCCTCCAATAGATTTCCTAAGCACTAGTGTTTCAAGGAACAGCTTAAAAAGAGAATCCTAATGTGATTTCTTTATAATGTATGTGTTCCTTATTTTATCCTAGTGTCTAAACTCTTCTCCATGGCTGGACCCCCAAATAATATTCCTTTACGTGCTAAGGGGTATCTAGAGAGTGGGATAGGTTTAATAACTACCCTAACCCTAACGCGTACCCTAACCCTAACACCTACCCTAACCCTAACATGTACCCTAATCCTAACCCGTACCCTAAACCGAGCCCTAACCCTAACACTAACCCTAACCCTAACCCTAACCCATACCCTACGCCGTACCCGACCCCTCCCCGAACCCGTACCCTAAGCCGTACCCTAAGCCTAACCCTAAGCCTAACACTAACCCTAGGCTACCCTTGACTGCTTCTGCCTCCAATAGATTTCCTAAGCACTAGTGTTTGAAGGAACAGCTTAAAAAGAGAATCCTAATGTGATTTCTTTATAATGTATGTGTTCCTTATTTTATCCTAGTGTCTAAACTCTTCTCCATGGCTGGACCCCCAAATAATATTCCTTTACGTGCTAAGGGGTATCTAGAGAGTGGGATAGGTTTAATAACTACCCTAACCCTAACGCGTACCCTAACCCTAACCCCTACCCTAACCCTAACACGTACCCTAATCCTAACCCGTACCCTAAACCGAGCCCTAACCCTAACACTAACCCTAACCCTAACCCTAACCAATACCCTACGCCGTACCCGAACCCCTCCCCAAACCCGTACCCTAAGCCGTACCCTAAGCCTAACCCTAAGCCTAACCCTAACCCTAGGCTACCCTTGACTGCTTCTGCCTCCAATAGATTTCCTAAGCACTAGTGTTGTAAGGAACAGCTTAAAAAGAGAATCCTAATGTGATTTCTTTATAATGTATGTGTTCCTTATTTTATCCTAGTGTCTAAACTCTTCTCCATGGCTGGACCCCCAAATAATATTCCTTTACGTGCTAAGGGGTATCTAGAGAGTGGGATAGGTTTAATAACTACCCTAACCCTAACGCGTACCCTAACCCTAACCCCTACCCTAACCCTAACACGTACCCTAATCCTAACCCGTACCCTAAACCGAGCCCTAACCCTAACACTAACCCTAACCCTAACCCTAACCCATACCCTACGCCGTACCCGAACCCTAAGCCGTACCCTAAGCCTAACCCTAAGCCTAACCCTAACCCTAGGCTACCCTTGACTGCTTCTGCCTCCAATAGATTTCCTAAGCACTAGTGTTTTAAGGAACAGCTTAAAAAGAGAATCCTAATGTGATTTCTTTATAATGTATGTGTTCCTTATTTTATCCTAGTGTCTAAACTCTTTTCCATGGCTGGACCCGCAAATAATATTCCTTTACGTGCTAAGGGGTATCTAGAGAGTGGGATAGGTTTAATAACTACCCTAACCCTAACGCGTACCCTAACCCTAACACCTACCCTAACCCTAACACGTACCCTAATCCTAACCCGTACCCTAAACCGAGCCCTAACCCTAACACTAACCCTAACCCTAACCCTAAACCATACCCTATGCCGTACCCGAACCCCTCCCCGAACCCTTACCCTAAGCCATACCCTAAGCCTAACCCTAAGCCTAACCCTAACCCTAGGCTACCCTTGACTGCTTCTGCCTCCAATAGATTTCCTAAGCACTAGTGTTTGAAGGAACAGCTTAAAAAGAGAATCCTAATGTGATTTCTTTATAATGTATGTGTTCCTTATCTTATCCTAGTGTCTAAACTCTTCTCCATGGCTGGACCCCCAAATAATATTCCTTTACGTGCTAAGGGGTATCTAGAGAGTGGGATAGGTTTAATAACTACCCTAACCCTAACGCGTACCCTAACCCTAACACCTACCCTAACCCTAACACGTACCCTAATCCTAACCCGTACCCTAAACCGAGCCCTAACCCTAACACTAACCCTAACCCTAACCCTAACCCATACCCTACGCCGTACCCGAACCCTAAGCCGTACCCTAAGCCTAACCCTAAGCCTAACCCTAACCCTAGGCTACCCTTGACTGCTTCTGCCTCCAATAGATTTCCTAAGCACTAGTGTTTGAAGGAACAGCTTAAAAAGAGAATCCTAATGTGATTTCTTTATAATGGGTGTGTTCCTTATCTTATCCTAGTGTCTAAACTCTTCTCCATGGCTGGACCCCCAAATAATATTCCTTTACGTGCTAAGGGGTATCTAGAGAGTGGGATAGGTTTAATAACTACCCTAACCCTAACGCGTACCCTAACCCTAACCCCTACCCTAACCCTAACACGTACCCTAATCCTAACCCGTACCCTAAACCGAGCCCTAACCCTAACACTAACCCTAACCCTAACCCTAACCCATACCCTACGCCGTACCCGAACCCCTACCCTAAGCCGTACCCTAACCCTAACCCTAAGCCTAACCCTAACCCTAGGCTACCCTTGACTGCTTCTGCCTCCAATAGATTTCCTAAGCACTAGTGTTTCAAGGAACAGCTTAAAAAGAGAATCCTAATGTGATTTCTTTATAATGTATGTGTTCCTTATTTTATCCTAGTGTCTAAACTCTTCTCCATGGCTGGACCCCCAAATAATATTCCTTTACGTGCTAAGGGGTATCTAGAGAGTGGGATAGGTTTAATAACTACCCTAACCCTAACGCGTACCCTAACCCTAACACCTACCCTAACCCTAACATGTACCCTAATCCTAACCCGTACCCTAAACCGAGCCCTAACCCTAACACTAACCCTAACCCTAACCCTAACCCATACCCTACGCCGTACCCGAACCCCTCCCCGAACCCGTACCCTAAGCCGTACCCTAAGCCTAACCCTAAGCCTAACCCTAACCCTAGGCTACCCTTGACTGCTTCTGCCTCCAATAGATTTCCTAAGCACTAGTGTTTGAAGGAACAGCTTAAAAAGAGAATCCTAATGTGATTTCTTTATAATGTATGTGTTCCTTATTTTATCCTAGTGTCTAAACTCTTCTCCATGGCTGGACCCCCAAATAATATTCCTTTACGTGCTAAGGGGTATCTAGAGAGTGGGATAGGTTTAATAACTACCCTAACCCTAACGCGTACCCTAACCCTAACCCCTACCCTAACCCTAACACGTACCCTAATCCTAACCCGTACCCTAAACCGAGCCCTAACCCTAACACTAACCCTAACCCTAACCCTAACCAATACCCTACACCGTACCCGAACCCCTCCCCAAACCCGTACGCTAAGCCGTACCCTAAGCCTAACCCTAAGCCTAACCCTAACCCTAGGCTACCCTTGACTGCTTCTGCCTCCAATAGATTTCCTAAGCACTAGTGTTGTAAGGAACAGCTTAAAAAGAGAATCCTAATGTGATTTCTTTATAATGTATGTGTTCCTTATTTTATCCTAGTGTCTAAACTCTTCTCCATGGCTGGACCCCCAAATAATATTCCTTTACGTGCTAAGGGGTATCTAGAGAGTGGGATAGGTTTAATAACTACCCTAACCCTAACGCGTACCCTAACCCTAACCCCTACCCTAACCCTAACACGTACCCTAATCCTAACCCGTACCCTAAACCGAGCCCTAACCCTAACACTAACCCTAACCCTAACCCATACCCTACGCCGTACCCGAACCCCTCCCCGAACCCCTACCCTAAGCCGTACCCTAACCCTAACCCTAAGCCTAACCCTAACCCTAGGCTACCCTTGACTGCTTCTGCCTCCAATAGATTTCCTAAGCACTAGTGTTTGAAGGAACAGCTTAAAAAGAGAATCCTAATGTGATTTCTTTATAATGGGTGTGTTCCTTATCTTATCCTAGTGTCTAAACTCTTCTCCATGGCTGGACCCCCAAATAATATTCCTTTACGTGCTAAGGGGTATCTAGAGAGTGGGATAGGTTTAATAACTACCCTAACCCTAACGCGTACCCTAACCCTAACCCCTACCCTAACCCTAACACGTACCCTAATCCTAACCCGTACCCTAAACCGAGCCCTAACCCTAACACTAACCCTAACCCTAACCCTAACCCATACCCTACGCCGTACCCGAACCCCTCCCCGAACCCCTACCCTAAGCCGTACCCTAACCCTAACCCTAAGCCTAACCCTAACCCTAGGCTACCCTTGACTGCTTCTGCCACCAATAGATTTCCTAAGCACTAGTGTTTTAAGGAACAGCTTAAAAAGAGAATCCTAATGTGATTTCTTTATAATGTATGTGTTCCTTATTTTATCCTAGTGTCTAAACTCTTCTCCATGGCTGGACCCGCAAATAATATTCCTTTACGTGCTAAGGGGTATCTAGAGAGTGGGATAGGTTTAATAACTACCCTAACCCTAACGCGTACCCTAACCCTAACACCTACCCTAACCCTAACACGTACCCTAATCCTAACCCGTACCCTAAACCGAGCCCTAACCCTAACACTAACCCTAACCCTAACCCTAACCCATACCCTACGCCGTACCCGAACCCTAAGCCGTACCCTAAGCCTAACCCTAAGCCTAACCCTAACCCTAGGCTACCCTTGACTGCTTCTGCCTCCAATAGATTTCCTAAGCACTAGTGTTTTAAGGAACAGCTTAAAAAGAGAATCCTAATGTGATTTCTTTATAATGTATGTGTTCCTTATTTTATCCTAGTGTCTAAACTCTTCTCCATGGCTGGACCCGCAAATAATATTCCTTTACGTGCTAAGGGGTATCTAGAGAGTGGGATAGGTTTAATAACTACCCTAACCCTAACGCGTACCCTAACCCTAACACCTACCCTAACCCTAACACGTACCCTAATCCTAACCCGTACCCTAAACCGAGCCCTAACCCTAACACTAACCCTAACCCTAACCCTAACCCATACCCTACGCCGTACCCGAACCCTAAGCCGTACCCTAAGCCTAACCCTAAGCCTAACCCTAACCCTAGGCTACCCTTGACTGCTTCTGCCTCCAATAGATTTCCTAAGCACTAGTGTTTGAAGGAACAGCTTAAAAAGAGAATCCTAATGTGATTTCTTTATAATGGGTGTGTTCCTTATCTTATCCTAGTGTCTAAACTCTTCTCCATGGCTGGACCCCCAAATAATATTCCTTTACGTGCTAAGGGGTATCTAGAGAGTGGGATAGGTTTAATAACTACCCTAACCCTAACGCGTACCCTAACCCTAACACCTACCCTAACCCTAACACGTACCCTAATCCTAACCCGTACCCTAAACCGAGCCCTAACCCTAACACTAACCCTAACCCTAACCCTAACCCATACCCTACGCCGTACCCGAACCCTAAGCCGTACCCTAAGCCTAACCCTAAGCCTAACCCTAACCCTAGGCTACCCTTGACTGCTTCTGCCTCCAATAGATTTCCTAAGCACTAGTGTTTGAAGGAACAGCTTAAAAAGAGAATCCTAATGTGATTTCTTTATAATGGGTGTGTTCCTTATCTTATCCTAGTGTCTAAACTCTTCTCCATGGCTGGACCCCCAAATAATATTCCTTTACGTGCTAAGGGGTATCTAGAGAGTGGGATAGGTTTAATAACTACCCTAACCCTAACGCGTACCCTAACCCTAACCCCTACCCTAACCCTAACACGTACCCTAATCCTAACCCGTACCCTAAACCGAGCCCTAACCCTAACACTAACCCTAACCCTAACCCTAACCCATACCCTACGCCGTACCCGAACCCCTCCCCGAACCCCTACCCTAAGCCGTACCCTAACCCTAACCCTAAGCCTAACCCTAACCCTAGGCTACCCTTGACTGCTTCTGCCTCCAATAGATTTCCTAAGCACTAGTGTTGTAAGGAACAGCTTAAAAAGAGAATCCTAATGTGATTTCTTTATAATGTATGTGTTCCTTATTTTATCCTAGTGTCTAAACTCTTCTCCATGGCTGGACCCCCAAATAATATTCCTTTACGTGCTAAGGGGTATCTAGAGAGTGGGATAGGTTTAATAACTACCCTAACCATAACGCGTACCCTAACCCTAACACCTACCCTAACCCTAACACGTACCCTAATCCTAACCCGTACCCTAAACCGAGCCCTAACCCTAACACTAACCCTAACCCTAACCCATACCCTACGCCGTACCCGAACCCCTCCCCGAACCCGTACCCTAAGCCGTACCCTAAGCCTAACCCTAAGCCTAACCCTAACCCTAGGCTACCCTTGACTGCTTCTGCCTCCAATAGATTTCCTAAGCACTAGTGTTTGAAGGAACAGCTTAAAAAGAGAATCCTAATGTGATTTCTTTATAATGGGTGTGTTCCTTATCTTATCCTAGTGTCTAAACTCTTCTCCATGGCTGGACCCCCAAATAATATTCCTTTACGTGCTAAGGGGTATCTAGAGAGTGGGATAGGTTTAATAACTACCCTAACCCTAACGCGTACCCTAACCCTAACCCCTACCCTAACCCTAACACGTACCCTAATCCTAACCCGTACCCTAAACCGAGCCCTAACCCTAACACTAACCCTAACCCTAACCCTAACCCATACCCTACGCCGTACCCGAACCCCTCCCCGAACCCCTACCCTAAGCCGTACCCTAAGCCTAACCCTAAGCCTAACCCTAACCCTAGGCTACCCTTGACTGCTTCTGCCTCCAATAGATTTCCTAAGCACTAGTGTTGTAAGGAACAGCTTAAAAAGAGAATCCTAATGTGATTTCTTTATAATGGGTGTGTTCCTTATCTTATCCTAGTGTCTAAACTCTTCTCCATGGCTGCACCCCCAAATAATATTCCTTTACGTGCTAAGGGGTATCTAGAGAGTGGGATAGGTTTAATAACTACCCTAACCCTAACGCGTACCCTAACCCTAACCCCTACCCTAACCCTAACACGTACCCTAATCCTAACCCGTACCCTAAACCGAGCCCTAACCCTAACACTAACCCTAACCCTAACCCTAACCCATACCCTACGCCGTACCCGAACCCCTCCCCGAACCCGTACCCTAAGCCGTACCCTAACCCTAACCCTAAGCCTAACCCTAACCCTAGGCTACCCTTGACTGCTTCTGCCTCCAATAGATTTCCTAAGCACTAGTGTTTTAAGGAACAGCTTAAAAAGAGAATCCTAATGTGATTTCTTTATAATGTATGTGTTCCTTATTTTATCCTAGTGTCTAAACTCTTCTCCATGGCTGGACCCGCAAATAATATTCCTTTACGTGCTAAGGGGTATCTAGAGAGTGGGATAGGTTTAATAACTACCCTAACCCTAACGCGTACCCTAACCCTAACACCTACCCTAACCCTAACACGTACCCTAATCCTAACCCGTACCCTAAACCGAGCCCTAACCCTAACACTAACCCTAACCCTAACCCTAACCCATACCCTACGCCGTACCCGAACCCTAAGCCGTACCCTAAGCCTAACCCTAAGCCTAACCCTAACCCTAGGCTACCCTTGACTGCTTCTGCCTCCAATAGATTTCCTAAGCACTAGTGTTTTAAGGAACAGCTTAAAAAGAGAATCCTAATGTGATTTCTTTATAATGTATGTGTTCCTTATTTTATCCTAGTGTCTAAACTCTTCTCCATGGCTGGACCCGCAAATAATATTCCTTTACGTGCTAAGGGGTATCTAGAGAGTGGGATAGGTTTAATAACTACCCTAACCCTAACGCGTACCCTAACCCTAACACCTACCCTAACCCTAACACGTACCCTAATCCTAACCCGTACCCTAAACCGAGCCCTAACCCTAACACTAACCCTAACCCTAACCCTAACCCATACCCTATGCCGTACCCGAACCCCTCCCCGAACCCGTACCCTAAGCCATACCCTAAGCCTAACCCTAAGCCTAACCCTAACCCTAGGCTACCCTTGACTGCTTCTGCCTCCAATAGATTTCCTAAGCACTAGTGTTTGAAGGAACAGCTTAAAAAGAGAATCCTAATGTGATTTCTTTATAATGTATGTGTTCCTTATCTTATCCTAGTGTCTAAACTCTTCTCCATGGCTGGACCCCCAAATAATATTCCTTTACGTGCTAAGGGGTATCTAGAGAGTGGGATAGGTTTAATAACTACCCTAACCCTAACGCGTACCCTAACCCTAACACCTACCCTAACCCTAACACGTACCCTAATCCTAACCCGTACCCTAAACCGAGCCCTAACCCTAACACTAACCCTAACCCTAACCCTAACCCATACCCTACGCCGTACCCGAACCCTAAGCCGTACCCTAAGCCTAACCCTAAGCCTAACCCTAACCCTAGGCTACCCTTGACTGCTTCTGCCTCCAATAGATTTCCTAAGCACTAGTGTTTGAAGGAACAGCTTAAAAAGAGAATCCTAATGTGATTTCTTTATAATGGGTGTGTTCCTTATCTTATCCTAGTGTCTAAACTCTTCTCCATGGCTGGACCCCCAAATAATATTCCTTTACGTGCTAAGGGGTATCTAGAGAGTGGGATAGGTTTAATAACTACCCTAACCCTAACGCGTACCCTAACCCTAACCCCTACCCTAACCCTAACACGTACCCTAATCCTAACCCGTACCCTAAACCGAGCCCTAACCCTAACACTAACCCTAACCCTAACCCTAACCCATACCCTACGCCGTACCCGAACCCCTCCCCGAACCCCTACCCTAAGCCATACCCTAACCCTAACCCTAAGCCTAACCCTAACCCTAGGCTACCCTTGACTGCTTCTGCCTCCAATAGATTTCCTAAGCACTAGTGTTGTAAGGAACAGCTTAAAAAGAGAATCCTAATGTGATTTCTTTATAATGTATGTGTTCCTTATTTTATCCTAGTGTCTAAACTCTTCTCCATGGCTGGACCCCCAAATAATATTCCTTTACGTGCTAAGGGGTATCTAGAGAGTGGGATAGGTTTAATAACTACCCTAACCATAACGCGTACCCTAACCCTAACACCTACCCTAACCCTAACACGTACCCTAATCCTAACCCGTACCCTAAACCGAGCCCTAACCCTAACACTAACCCTAACCCTAACCCATACCCTACGCCATACCCGAACCCCTCCCCGAACCCGTACCCTAAGCCGTACCCTAAGCTTAACCCTAAGCCTAACCCTAACCCTAGGCTACCCTTGACTGCTTCTGCCTCCAATAGATTTCCTAAGCACTAGTGTTTGAAGGAACAGCTTAAAAAGAGAATCCTAATGTGATTTCTTTATAATGGGTGTGTTCCTTATCTTATCCTAGTGTCTAAACTCTTCTCCATGGCTGGACCCCCAAATAATATTCCTTTACGTGCTAAGGGGTATCTAGAGAGTGGGATAGGTTTAATAACTACCCTAACCCTAACGCGTACCCTAACCCTAACCCCTACCCTAACCCTAACACGTACCCTAATCCTAACCCGTACCCTAAACCGAGCCCTAACCCTAACACTAACCCTAACCCTAACCCTAACCCATACCCTACGCCGTACCCGAACCCCTCCCCGAACCCCTACCCTAAGCCGTACCCTAAGCCTAACCCTAAGCCTAACCCTAACCCTAGGCTACCCTTGACTGCTTCTGCCTCCAATAGATTTCCTAAGCACTAGTGTTGTAAGGAACAGCTTAAAAAGAGAATCCTAATGTGATTTCTTTATAATGGGTGTGTTCCTTATCTTATCCTAGTGTCTAAACTCTTCTCCATGGCTGCACCCCCAAATAATATTCCTTTACGTGCTAAGGGGTATCTAGAGAGTGGGATAGGTTTAATAACTACCCTAACCCTAACGCGTACCCTAACCCTAACCCCTACCCTAACCCTAACACGTACCCTAATCCTAACCCGTACCCTAAACCGAGCCCTAACCCTAACACTAACCCTAACCCTAACCCTAACCCATACCCTACGCCGTACCCGAACCCCTCCCCGAACCCGTACCCTAAGCCGTACCCTAACCCTAACCCTAAGCCTAACCCTAACCCTAGGCTACCCTTGACTGCTTCTGCCTCCAATAGATTTCCTAAGCACTAGTGTTTTAAGGAACAGCTTAAAAAGAGAATCCTAATGTGATTTCTTTATAATGTATGTGTTCCTTATTTTATCCTAGTGTCTAAACTCTTCTCCATGGCTGGACCCGCAAATAATATTCCTTTACGTGCTAAGGGGTATCTAGAGAGTGGGATAGGTTTAATAACTACCCTAACCCTAACGCGTACCCTAACCCTAACACCTACCCTAACCCTAACACGTACCCTAATCCTAACCCGTACCCTAAACCGAGCCCTAACCCTAACACTAACCCTAACCCTAACCCTAACCCATACCCTACGCCGTACCCGAACCCTAAGCCGTACCCTAAGCCTAACCCTAAGCCTAACCCTAACCCTAGGCTACCCTTGACTGCTTCTGCCTCCAATAGATTTCCTAAGCACTCGTGTTTTAAGGAACAGCTTAAAAAGAGAATCCTAATGTGATTTCTTTATAATGTATGTGTTCCTTATTTTATCCTAGTGTCTAAACTCTTCTCCATGGCTGGACCCGCAAATAATATTCCTTTACGTGCTAAGGGGTATCTAGAGAGTGGGATAGGTTTAATAACTACCCTAACCCTAACGCGTACCCTAACCCTAACACCTACCCTAACCCTAACACGTACCCTAATCCTAACCCGTACCCTAAACCGAGCCCTAACCCTAACACTAACCCTAACCCTAACCCTAACCCATACCCTATGCCGTACCCGAACCCCTCCCCGAACCCGTACCCTAAGCCATACCCTAAGCCTAACCCTAAGCCTAACCCTAACCCTAGGCTACCCTTGACTGCTTCTGCCTCCAATAGATTTCCTAAGCACTAGTGTTTGAAGGAACAGCTTAAAAAGAGAATCCTAATGTGATTTCTTTATAATGTATGTGTTCCTTATCTTATCCTAGTGTCTAAACTCTTCTCCATGGCTGGACCCCCAAATAATATTCCTTTACGTGCTAAGGGGTATCTAGAGAGTGGGATAGGTTTAATAACTACCCTAACCCTAACGCGTACCCTAACCCTAACACCTACCCTAACCCTAACACGTACCCTAATCCTAACCCGTACCCTAAACCGAGCCCTAACCCTAACACTAACCCTAACCCTAACCCTAACCCATACCCTACGCCGTACCCGAACCCTAAGCCGTACCCTAAGCCTAACCCTAAGCCTAACCCTAACCCTAGGCTACCCTTGACTGCTTCTGCCTCCAATAGATTTCCTAAGCACTAGTGTTTGAAGGAACAGCTTAAAAAGAGAATCCTAATGTGATTTCTTTATAATGGGTGTGTTCCTTATCTTATCCTAGTGTCTAAACTCTTCTCCATGGCTGGACCCCCAAATAATATTCCTTTACGTGCTAAGGGGTATCTAGAGAGTGGGATAGGTTTAATAACTACCCTAACCCTAACGCGTACCCTAACCCTAACCCCTACCCTAACCCTAACACGTACCCTAATCCTAACCCGTACCCTAAACCGAGCCCTAACCCTAACACTAACCCTAACCCTAACCCTAACCCATACCCTACGCCGTACCCGAACCCCTCCCCGAACCCCTACCCTAAGCCATACCCTAACCCTAACCCTAAGCCTAACCCTAACCCTAGGCTACCCTTGACTGCTTCTGCCTCCAATAGATTTCCTAAGCACTAGTGTTGTAAGGAACAGCTTAAAAAGAGAATCCTAATGTGATTTCTTTATAATGTATGTGTTCCTTATTTTATCCTAGTGTCTAAACTCTTCTCCATGGCTGGACCCCCAAATAATATTCCTTTACGTGCTAAGGGGTATCTAGAGAGTGGGATAGGTTTAATAACTACCCTAACCCTAACGCGTACCCTAACCCTAACCCCTACCCTAACCCTAACACGTACCCTAATCCTAACCCGTACCCTAAACCGAGCCCTAACCCTAACACTAACCCTAACCCTAACCCTAACCCATACCCTACGCCGTACCCGAACCCTAAGCCGTACCCTAAGCCTAACCCTAAGCCTAACCCTAACCCTAGGCTACCCTTGACTGCTTCTGCCTCCAATAGATTTCCTAAGCACTAGTGTTTGAAGGAACAGCTTAAAAAGAGAATCCTAATGTGATTTCTTTATAATGGGTGTGTTCCTTATCTTATCCTAGTGTCTAAACTCTTCTCCATGGCTGGACCCCCAAATAATATTCCTTTACGTGCTAAGGGGTATCTAGAGAGTGGGATAGGTTTAATAACTACCCTAACCCTAACGCGTACCCTAACCCTAACCCCTACCCTAACCCTAACACGTACCCTAATCCTAACCCGTACCCTAAACCGAGCCCTAACCCTAACACTAACCCTAACCCTAACCCTAACCCATACCCTACGCCGTACCCGAACCCCTCCCCGAACCCCTACCCTAAGCCGTACCCTAACCCTAACCCTAAGCCTAACCCTAACCCTAGGCTACCCTTGACTGCTTCTGCCTCCAATAGATTTCCTAAGCACTAGTGTTTCAAGGAACAGCTTAAAAAGAGAATCCTAATGTGATTTCTTTATAATGTATGTGTTCCTTATTTTATCCTAGTGTCTAAACTCTTCTCCATGGCTGGACCCCCAAATAATATTCCTTTACGTGCTAAGGGGTATCTAGAGAGTGGGATAGGTTTAATAACTACCCTAACCCTAACGCGTACCCTAACCCTAACACCTACCCTAACCCTAACATGTACCCTAATCCTAACCCGTACCCTAAACCGAGCCCTAACCCTAACACTAACCCTAACCCTAACCCTAACCCATACCCTACGCCGTACCCGACCCCTCCCCGAACCCGTACCCTAAGCCGTACCCTAAGCCTAACCCTAAGCCTAACACTAACCCTAGGCTACCCTTGACTGCTTCTGCCTCCAATAGATTTCCTAAGCACTAGTGTTTGAAGGAACAGCTTAAAAAGAGAATCCTAATGTGATTTCTTTATAATGTATGTGTTCCTTATTTTATCCTAGTGTCTAAACTCTTCTCCATGGCTGGACCCCCAAATAATATTCCTTTACGTGCTAAGGGGTATCTAGAGAGTGGGATAGGTTTAATAACTACCCTAACCCTAACGCGTACCCTAACCCTAACCCCTACCCTAACCCTAACACGTACCCTAATCCTAACCCGTACCCTAAACCGAGCCCTAACCCTAACACTAACCCTAACCCTAACCCTAACCAATACCCTACGCCGTACCCGAACCCCTCCCCAAACCCGTACCCTAAGCCGTACCCTAAGCCTAACCCTAAGCCTAACCCTAACCCTAGGCTACCCTTGACTGCTTCTGCCTCCAATAGATTTCCTAAGCACTAGTGTTGTAAGGAACAGCTTAAAAAGAGAATCCTAATGTGATTTCTTTATAATGTATGTGTTCCTTATTTTATCCTAGTGTCTAAACTCTTCTCCATGGCTGGACCCCCAAATAATATTCCTTTACGTGCTAAGGGGTATCTAGAGAGTGGGATAGGTTTAATAACTACCCTAACCCTAACGCGTACCCTAACCCTAACCCCTACCCTAACCCTAACACGTACCCTAATCCTAACCCGTACCCTAAACCGAGCCCTAACCCTAACACTAACCCTAACCCTAACCCTAACCCATACCCTACGCCGTACCCGAACCCTAAGCCGTACCCTAAGCCTAACCCTAAGCCTAACCCTAACCCTAGGCTACCCTTGACTGCTTCTGCCTCCAATAGATTTCCTAAGCACTAGTGTTTTAAGGAACAGCTTAAAAAGAGAATCCTAATGTGATTTCTTTATAATGTATGTGTTCCTTATTTTATCCTAGTGTCTAAACTCTTTTCCATGGCTGGACCCGCAAATAATATTCCTTTACGTGCTAAGGGGTATCTAGAGAGTGGGATAGGTTTAATAACTACCCTAACCCTAACGCGTACCCTAACCCTAACACCTACCCTAACCCTAACACGTACCCTAATCCTAACCCGTACCCTAAACCGAGCCCTAACCCTAACACTAACCCTAACCCTAACCCTAAACCATACCCTATGCCGTACCCGAACCCCTCCCCGAACCCTTACCCTAAGCCATACCCTAAGCCTAACCCTAAGCCTAACCCTAACCCTAGGCTACCCTTGACTGCTTCTGCCTCCAATAGATTTCCTAAGCACTAGTGTTTGAAGGAACAGCTTAAAAAGAGAATCCTAATGTGATTTCTTTATAATGTATGTGTTCCTTATCTTATCCTAGTGTCTAAACTCTTCTCCATGGCTGGACCCCCAAATAATATTCCTTTACGTGCTAAGGGGTATCTAGAGAGTGGGATAGGTTTAATAACTACCCTAACCCTAACGCGTACCCTAACCCTAACACCTACCCTAACCCTAACACGTACCCTAATCCTAACCCGTACCCTAAACCGAGCCCTAACCCTAACACTAACCCTAACCCTAACCCTAACCCATACCCTACGCCGTACCCGAACCCTAAGCCGTACCCTAAGCCTAACCCTAAGCCTAACCCTAACCCTAGGCTACCCTTGACTGCTTCTG
This sequence comes from Balaenoptera ricei, assembly GCF_028023285.1. Taxonomy (NCBI): domain Eukaryota; kingdom Metazoa; phylum Chordata; class Mammalia; order Artiodactyla; family Balaenopteridae; genus Balaenoptera; species Balaenoptera ricei. Next base: position 284,381 of record NW_026777467.1, on the reverse strand, counting down.
CCTCCAATAGATTTCCTAAGCACTAGTGTTTGAAGGAACAGCTTAAAAAGAGAATCCTAATGTGATTTCTTTATAATGGGTGTGTTCCTTATCTTATCCTAGTGTCTAAACTCTTCTCCATGGCTGGACCCCCAAATAATATTCCTTTACGTGCTAAGGGGTATCTAGAGAGTGGGATAGGTTTAATAACTACCCTAACCCTAACGCGTACCCTAACCCTAACCCCTACCCTAACCCTAACACGTACCCTAATCCTAACCCGTACCCTAAACCGAGCCCTAACCCTAACACTAACCCTAACCCTAACCCTAACCCATACCCTACGCCGTACCCGAACCCCTACCCTAAGCCGTACCCTAACCCTAACCCTAAGCCTAACCCTAACCCTAGGCTACCCTTGACTGCTTCTGCCTCCAATAGATTTCCTAAGCACTAGTGTTTCAAGGAACAGCTTAAAAAGAGAATCCTAATGTGATTTCTTTATAATGTATGTGTTCCTTATTTTATCCTAGTGTCTAAACTCTTCTCCATGGCTGGACCCCCAAATAATATTCCTTTACGTGCTAAGGGGTATCTAGAGAGTGGGATAGGTTTAATAACTACCCTAACCCTAACGCGTACCCTAACCCTAACACCTACCCTAACCCTAACATGTACCCTAATCCTAACCCGTACCCTAAACCGAGCCCTAACCCTAACACTAACCCTAACCCTAACCCTAACCCATACCCTACGCCGTACCCGAACCCCTCCCCGAACCCGTACCCTAAGCCGTACCCTAAGCCTAACCCTAAGCCTAACCCTAACCCTAGGCTACCCTTGACTGCTTCTGCCTCCAATAGATTTCCTAAGCACTAGTGTTTGAAGGAACAGCTTAAAAAGAGAATCCTAATGTGATTTCTTTATAATGTATGTGTTCCTTATTTTATCCTAGTGTCTAAACTCTTCTCCATGGCTGGACCCCCAAATAATATTCCTTTACGTGCTAAGGGGTATCTAGAGAGTGGGATAGGTTTAATAACTACCCTAACCCTAACGCGTACCCTAACCCTAACCCCTACCCTAACCCTAACACGTACCCTAATCCTAACCCGTACCCTAAACCGAGCCCTAACCCTAACACTAACCCTAACCCTAACCCTAACCAATACCCTACACCGTACCCGAACCCCTCCCCAAACCCGTACGCTAAGCCGTACCCTAAGCCTAACCCTAAGCCTAACCCTAACCCTAGGCTACCCTTGACTGCTTCTGCCTCCAATAGATTTCCTAAGCACTAGTGTTGTAAGGAACAGCTTAAAAAGAGAATCCTAATGTGATTTCTTTATAATGTATGTGTTCCTTATTTTATCCTAGTGTCTAAACTCTTCTCCATGGCTGGACCCCCAAATAATATTCCTTTACGTGCTAAGGGGTATCTAGAGAGTGGGATAGGTTTAATAACTACCCTAACCCTAACGCGTACCCTAACCCTAACCCCTACCCTAACCCTAACACGTACCCTAATCCTAACCCGTACCCTAAACCGAGCCCTAACCCTAACACTAACCCTAACCCTAACCCATACCCTACGCCGTACCCGAACCCCTCCCCGAACCCCTACCCTAAGCCGTACCCTAACCCTAACCCTAAGCCTAACCCTAACCCTAGGCTACCCTTGACTGCTTCTGCCTCCAATAGATTTCCTAAGCACTAGTGTTTGAAGGAACAGCTTAAAAAGAGAATCCTAATGTGATTTCTTTATAATGGGTGTGTTCCTTATCTTATCCTAGTGTCTAAACTCTTCTCCATGGCTGGACCCCCAAATAATATTCCTTTACGTGCTAAGGGGTATCTAGAGAGTGGGATAGGTTTAATAACTACCCTAACCCTAACGCGTACCCTAACCCTAACCCCTACCCTAACCCTAACACGTACCCTAATCCTAACCCGTACCCTAAACCGAGCCCTAACCCTAACACTAACCCTAACCCTAACCCTAACCCATACCCTACGCCGTACCCGAACCCCTCCCCGAACCCCTACCCTAAGCCGTACCCTAACCCTAACCCTAAGCCTAAACCTAACCCTAGGCTACCCTTGACTGCTTCTGCCTCCAATAGATTTCCTAAGCACTAGTGTTGTAAGGAACAGCTTAAAAAGAGAATCCTAATGTGATTTCTTTATAATGTATGTGTTCCTTATTTTATCCTAGTGTCTAAACTCTTCTCCATGGCTGGACCCCCAAATAATATTCCTTTACGTGCTAAGGGGTATCTAGAGAGTGGGATAGGTTTAATAACTACCCTAACCCTAACGCGTACCCTAACCCTAACCCCTACCCTAACCCTAACACGTACCCTAATCCTAACCCGTACCCTAAACCGAGCCCTAACCCTAACACTAACCCTAACCCTAACCCTAACCCATACCCTACGCCGTACCCGAACCCTAAGCCGTACCCTAAGCCTAACCCTAAGCCTAACCCTAACCCTAGGCTACCCTTGACTGCTTCTGCCTCCAATAGATTTCCTAAGCACTAGTGTTTGAAGGAACAGCTTAAAAAGAGAATCCTAATGTGATTTCTTTATAATGGGTGTGTTCCTTATCTTATCCTAGTGTCTAAACTCTTCTCCATGGCTGGACCCCCAAATAATATTCCTTTACGTGCTAAGGGGTATCTAGAGAGTGGGATAGGTTTAATAACTACCCTAACCCTAACGCGTACCCTAACCCTAACCCCTACCCTAACCCTAACACGTACCCTAATCCTAACCCGTACCCTAAACCGAGCCCTAACCCTAACACTAACCCTAACCCTAACCCTAACCCATACCCTACGCCGTACCCGAACCCCTCCCCGAACCCCTACCCTAAGCCGTACCCTAACCCTAACCCTAAGCCTAACCCTAACCCTAGGCTACCCTTGACTGCTTCTGCCTCCAATAGATTTCCTAAGCACTAGTGTTTTAAGGAACAGCTTAAAAAGAGAATCCTAATGTGATTTCTTTATAATGTATGTGTTCCTTATTTTATCCTAGTGTCTAAACTCTTCTCCATGGCTGGACCCCCAAATAATATTCCTTTACGTGCTAAGGGGTATCTAGAGAGTGGGATAGGTTTAATAACTACCCTAACCCTAACGCGTACCCTAACCCTAACCCCTACCCTAACCCTAACACGTACCCTTATCCTAACCCGTACCCTAAACCGAGCCCTAACCCTAACACTAACCCTAACCCTAACCCTAACCCATACCCTACGCCGTACCCGAACCCCTCCCCAAACCCGTACCCTAAGCCGTACCCTAAGCCTAAACCTAAGCCTAACCCTAACCCTAAGCTACCCTTGACTGCTTCTGCCTCCAATAGATTTCCTAAGCACTAGTGTTGTAAGGAACAGCTTAAAAAGAGAATCCTAATGTGATTTCTTTATAATGGGTGTGTTCCTTATCTTATCCTAGTGTCTAAACTCTTCTCCATGGCTGCACCCCCAAATAATATTCCTTTACGTGCTAAGGGGTATCTAGAGAGTGGGATAGGTTTAATAACTACCCTAACCCTAACGCGTACCCTAACCCTAACCCCTACCCTAACCCTAACACGTACCCTAATCCTAACCCGTACCCTAAACCGAGCCCTAACCCTAACACTAACCCTAACCCTAACCCATACCCTACGCCGTACCCGAACCCCTCCCCGAACCCCTACCCTAAGCCGTACCCTAACCCTAACCCTAAGCCTAACCCTAACCCTAGGCTACCCTTGACTGCTTCTGCCTCCAATAGATTTCCTAAGCACTAGTGTTGTAAGGAACAGCTTAAAAAGAGAATCCTAATGTGATTTCTTTATAATGGGTGTGTTCCTTATCTTATCCTAGTGTCTAAACTCTTCTCCATGGCTGCACCCCCAAATAATATTCCTTTACGTGCTAAGGGGTATCTAGAGAGTGGGATAGGTTTAATAACTACCCTAACCCTAACGCGTACCCTAACCCTAACCCCTACCCTAACCCTAACACGTACCCTAATCCTAACCCGTACCCTAAACCGAGCCCTAACCCTAACCCTAACCCTAACCCTAACCCATACCCTACGCCGTACCCGAACCCCTCCCCGAACCCCTACCCTAAGCCGTACCCTAACCCTAACCCTAAGCCTAACCCTAACCCTAGGCTACCCTTGACTGCTTCTGCCTCCAATAGATTTCCTAAGCACTAGTGTTTTAAGGAACAGCTTAAAAAGAGAATCCTAATGTGATTTCTTTATAATGTATGTGTTCCTTATTTTATCCTAGTGTCTAAACTCTTCTCCATGGCTGGACCCCCAAATAATATTCCTTTACGTGCTAAGGGGTATCTAGAGAGTGGGATAGGTTTAATAACTACCCTAACCCTAACGCGTACCCTAACCCTAACCCCTACCCTAACCCTAACACGTACCCTAATCCTAACCCGTACCCTAAACCGAGCCCTAACCCTAACACTAACCCTAACCCTAACCCTAACCCATACCCTACGCCGTACCCGAACCCTAAGCCGTACCCTAAGCCTAACCCTAAGCCTAACCCTAACCCTAGGCTACCCTTGACTGCTTCTGCCTCCAATAGATTTCCTAAGCACTAGTGTTTTAAGGAACAGCTTAAAAAGAGAATCCTAATGTGATTTCTTTATAATGTATGTGTTCCTTATTTTATCCTAGTGTCTAAACTCTTCTCCATGGCTGGACCCGCAAATAATATTCCTTTACGTGCTAAGGGGTATCTAGAGAGTGGGATAGGTTTAATAACTACCCTAACCCTAACGCGTACCCTAACCCTAACACCTACCCTAACCCTAACACGTACCCTAATCCTAACCCGTACCCTAAACCGAGCCCTAACCCTAACACTAACCCTAACCCTAACCCTAACCCATACCCTACGCCGTACCCGAACCCCTCCCCAAACCCGTACCCTAAGCCGTACCCTAAGCCTAACCCTAAGCCTAACCCTAACCCTAGGCTACCCTTGACTGCTTCTGCCTCCAATAGATTTCCTAAGCACTAGTGTTGTAAGGAACAGCTTAAAAAGAGAATCCTAATGTGATTTCTTTATAATGGGTGTGTTCCTTATCTTATCCTAGTGTCTAAACTCTTCTCCATGGCTGCACCCCCAAATAATATTCCTTTACGTGCTAAGGGGTATCTAGAGAGTGGGATAGGTTTAATAACTACCCTAACCCTAACGCGTACCCTAACCCTAACCCCTACCCTAACCCTAACACGTACCCTAATCCTAACCCGTACCCTAAACCGAGCCCTAACCCTAACACTAACCCTAACCCTAACCCTAACCCATACCCTACGCCGTACCCGAACCCCTCCCCGAACCCCTACCCTAAGCCGTACCCTAACCCTAACCCTAAGCCTAACCCTAACCCTAGGCTACCCTTGACTGCTTCTGCCTCCAATAGATTTCCTAAGCACTAGTGTTTGAAGGAACAGCTTAAAAAGAGAATCCTAATGTGATTTCTTTATAATGTATGTGTTCCTTATCTTATCCTAGTGTCTAAACTCTTCTCCATGGCTGGACCCCCAAATAATATTCCTTTACGTGCTAAGGGGTATCTAGAGAGTGGGATAGGTTTAATAACTACCCTAACCCTAACGCGTACCCTAACCCTAACACCTACCCTAACCCTAACACGTACCCTAATCCTAACCCGTACCCTAAACCGAGCCCTAACCCTAACACTAACCCTAACCCTAACCCTAACCCATACCCTACGCCGTACCCGAACACTAAGCCGTACCCTAAGCCTAACCCTAAGCCTAACCCTAACCCTAGGCTACCCTTGACTGCTTCTGCCTCCAATAGATTTCCTAAGCACTAGTGTTTGAAGGAACAGCTTAAAAAGAGAATCCTAATGTGATTTCTTTATAATGGGTGTGTTCCTTATCTTATCCTAGTGTCTAAACTCTTCTCCATGGCTGGACCCCCAAATAATATTCCTTTACGTGCTAAGGGGTATCTAGAGAGTGGGATAGGTTTAATAACTACCCTAACCCTAACGCGTACCCTAACCCTAACCCCTACCCTAACCCTAACACGTACCCTAATCCTAACCCGTACCCTAAACCGAGCCCTAACCCTAACACTAACCCTAACCCTAACCCTAACCCATACCCTACGCCGTACCCGAACCCCTCCCCGAACCCCTACCCTAAGCCGTACCCTAACCCTAACCCTAAGCCTAAACCTAACCCTAGGCTACCTTTGACTGCTTCTGCCTCCAATAGATTTCCTAAGCACTAGTGTTTTAAGGAACAGCTTAAAAAGAGAATCCTAATGTGATTTCTTTATAATGTATGTGTTCCTTATTTTATCCTAGTGTCTAAACTCTTCTCCATGGCTGGACCCCCAAATAATATTCCTTTACGTGCTAAGGGGTATCTAGAGAGTGGGATAGGTTTAATAACTACCCTAACCCTAACGCGTACCCTAACCCTAACCCCTACCCTAACCCTAACACGTACCCTAATCCTAACCCGTACCCTAAACCGAGCCCTAACCCTAACACTAACCCTAACCCTAACCCTAACCCATACCCTACGCCGTACCCGAACCCCTCCCCAAACCCGTACCCTAAGCCGTACCCTAAGCCTAACCCTAAGCCTAACCCTAACCCTAAGCTACCCTTGACTGCTTCTGCCTCCAATAGATTTCCTAAGCACTAGTGTTGTAAGGAACAGCTTAAAAAGAGAATCCTAATGTGATTTCTTTATAATGGGTGTGTTCCTTATCTTATCCTAGTGTCTAAACTCTTCTCCATGGCTGCACCCCCAAATAATATTCCTTTACGTGCTAAGGGGTATCTAGAGAGTGGGATAGGTTTAATAACTACCCTAACCCTAACGCGTACCCTAACCCTAACCCCTACCCTAACCCTAACACGTACCCTAATCCTAACCCGTACCCTAAACCGAGCCCTAACCCTAACACTAACCCTAACCCTAACCCATACCCTACGCCGTACCCGAACCCCTCCCCGAACCCCTACCCTAAGCCGTACCCTAACCCTAACCCTAAGCCTAACCCTAACCCTAGGCTACCCTTGACTGCTTCTGCCTCCAATAGATTTCCTAAGCACTAGTGTTTTAAGGAACAGCTTAAAAAGAGAATCCTAATGTGATTTCTTTATAATGTATGTGTTCCTTATTTTATCCTAGTGTCTAAACTCTTCTCCATGGCTGGACCCCCAAATAATATTCCTTTACGTGCTAAGGGGTATCTAGAGAGTGGGATAGGTTTAATAACTACCCTAACCCTAACGCGTACCCTAACCCTAACACCTACCCTAACCCTAACACGTACCCTAATCCTAACCCGTACCCTAAACCGAGCCCTAACCCTAACACTAACCCTAACCCTAACCCTAACCCATACCCTACGCCGTACCCGAACCCTAAGCCGTACCCTAAGCCTAACCCTAAGCCTAACCCTAACCCTAGGCTACCCTTGACTGCTTCTGCCTCCAATAGATTTCCTAAGCACTAGTGTTTGAAGGAACAGCTTAAAAAGAGAATCCTAATGTGATTTCTTTATAATGTATGTGTTCCTTATTTTATCCTAGTGTCTAAACTCTTCTCCATGGCTGGACCCGCAAATAATATTCCTTTACGTGCTAAGGGGTATCTAGAGAGTGGGATAGGTTTAATAACTACCCTAACCCTAACGCGTACCCTAACCCTAACACCTACCCTAACCCTAACACGTACCCTAATCCTAACCCGTACCCTAAACCGAGCCCTAACCCTAACACTAACCCTAACCCTAACCCTAACCCATACCCTACGCCGTACCCGAACCCCTCCCCAAACCCGTACCCTAAGCCGTACCCTAAGCCTAACCCTAAGCCTAACCCTAACCCTAGGCTACCCTTGACTGCTTCTGCCTCCAATAGATTTCCTAAGCACTAGTGTTGTAAGGAACAGCTTAAAAAGAGAATCCTAATGTGATTTCTTTATAATGGGTGTGTTCCTTATCTTATCCTAGTGTCTAAACTCTTCTCCATGGCTGGACCCCCAAATAATATTCCTTTACGTGCTAAGGGGTATCTAGAGAGTGGGATAGGTTTAATAACTACCCTAACCCTAACGCGTACCCTAACCCTAACCCCTACCCTAACCCTAACACGTACCCTAATCCTAACCCGTACCCTAAACCGAGCGCTAACCCGAACACTAACCCTAACCCTAACCCTAACCCATACCCTACGCCGTACCCGAACCCCTCCCCGAACCCCTACCCTAAGCCGTACCCTAACCCTAACCCTAAGCCTAACCCTAACCCTAGGCTACCCTTGACTGCTTCTGCCTCCAATAGATTTCCTAAGCACTAGTGTTTTAAGGAACAGCTTAAAAAGAGAATCCTAATGTGATTTCTTTATAATGTATGTGTTCCTTATTTTATCCTAGTGTCTAAACTCTTCTCCATGGCTGGACCCCCAAATAATATTCCTTTACGTGCTAAGGGGTATCTAGAGAGTGGGATAGGTTTAATAACTACCCTAACCCTAACGCGTACCCTAACCCTAACCCCTACCCTAACCCTAACACGTACCCTAATCCTAACCCGTACCCTAAACCGAGCCCTAACCCTAACACTAACCCTAACCCTAACCCTAACCCATACCCTACGCCGTACCCGAACCCCTCCCCAAACCCGTACCCTAAGCCGTACCCTAAGCCTAACCCTAAGCCTAACCCTAACCCTAGGCTACCCTTGACTGCTTCTGCCTCCAATAGATTTCCTAAGCACTAGTGTTGTAAGGAACAGCTTAAAAGAGAATCCTAATGTGATTTCTTTATAATGTATGTGTTCCTTATTTTATCCTAGTGTCTAAACTCTTCTCCATGGCTGCACCCCCAAATAATATTCCTTTACGTGCTAAGGGGTATCTAGAGAGTGGGATAGGTTTAATAACTACCCTAACCCTAACGCGTACCCTAACCCTAACCCCTACCCTAACCCTAACACGTACCCTAATCCTAACCCGTACCCTAAACCGAGCCCTAACCCTAACACTAACCCTAACCCTAACCCTAACCCATACCCTACGCCGTACCCGAACCCTAAGCCGTACCCTAAGCCTAACCCTAAGCCTAACCCTAACCCTAGGCTACCCTTGACTGCTTCTGCCTCCAATAGATTTCCTAAGCACTAGTGTTTGAAGGAACAGCTTAAAAAGAGAATCCTAATGTGATTTCTTTATAATGGGTGTGTTCCTTATCTTATCCTAGTGTCTAAACTCTTCTCCATGGCTGGACCCCCAAATAATATTCCTTTACGTGCTAAGGGGTATCTAGAGAGTGGGATAGGTTTAATAACTACCCTAACCCTAACGCGTACCCTAACCCTAACCCCTACCCTAACCCTAACACGTACCCTAATCCTAACCCGTACCCTAAACCGAGCCCTAACCCTAACACTAACCCTAACCCTAACCCTAACCCATACCCTACGCCGTACCCGAACCCCTCCCCGAACCCCTACCCTAAGCCGTACCCTAACCCTAACCCTAAGCCTAACCCTAACCCTAGGCTACCCTTGACTGCTTCTGCCTCCAATAGATTTCCTAAGCACTAGTGTTTCAAGGAACAGCTTAAAAAGAGAATCCTAATGTGATTTCTTTATAATGTATGTGTTCCTTATTTTATCCTAGTGTCTAAACTCTTCTCCATGGCTGGACCCCCAAATAATATTCCTTTACGTGCTAAGGGGTATCTAGAGAGTGGGATAGGTTTAATAACTACCCTAACCCTAACGCGTACCCTAACCCTAACACCTACCCTAACCCTAACATGTACCCTAATCCTAACCCGTACCCTAAACCGAGCCCTAACCCTAACACTAACCCTAACCCTAACCCTAACCCATACCCTACGCCGTACCCGAACCCTAAGCCGTACCCTAAGCCTAACCCTAAGCCTAACCCTAACCCTAGGCTACCCTTGACTGCTTCTGCCTCCAATAGATTTCCTAAGCACTAGTGTTTCAAGGAACAGCTTAAAAAGAGAATCCTAATGTGATTTCTTTATAATGTATGTGTTCCTTATTTTATCCTAGTGTCTAAACTCTTCTCCATGGCTGGACCCCCAAATAATATTCCTTTACGTGCTAAGGGGTATCTAGAGAGTGGGATAGGTTTAATAACTACCCTAACCCTAACGCGTACCCTAACCCTAACCCTACCCTAACCCTAACACGTACCCTAATCCTAACCCGTACCCTAAACCGAGCCCTAACCCTAACACTAACCCTAACCCTAACCCTAACCCATACCCTACGCCGTACCCGAACCCCTCCCCAAACCCGTACCCTAAGCCGTACCCTAAGCCTAACCCTAAGCCTAACCCTAACCCTAAGCTACCCTTGACTGCTTCTGCCTCCAATAGATTTCCTAAGCACTAGTGTTGTAAGGAACAGCTTAAAAAGAGAATCCTAATGTGATTTCTTTATAATGGGTGTGTTCCTTATCTTATCCTAGTGTCTAAACTCTTCTCCATGGCTGCACCCCCAAATAATATTCCTTTACGTGCTAAGGGGTATCTAGAGAGTGGGATAGGTTTAATAACTACCCTAACCCTAACGCGTACCCTAACCCTAACCCCTACCCTAACCCTAACACGTACCCTAATCCTAACCCGTACCCTAAACCGAGCCCTAACCCTAACACTAACCCTAACCCTAACCCATACCCTACGCCGTACCCGAACCCCTCCCCGAACCCCTACCCTAAGCCGTACCCTAACCCTAACCCTAAGCCTAACCCTAACCCTAGGCTACCCTTGACTGCTTCTGCCTCCAATAGATTTCCTAAGCACTAGTGTTTTAAGGAACAGCTTAAAAAGAGAATCCTAATGTGATTTCTTTATAATGTATGTGTTCCTTATTTTATCCTAGTGTCTAAACTCTTCTCCATGGCTGGACCCCCAAATAATATTCCTTTACGTGCTAAGGGGTATCTAGAGAGTGGGATAGGTTTAATAACTACCCTAACCCTAACGCGTACCCTAACCCTAACACCTACCCTAACCCTAACACGTACCCTAATCCTAACCCGTACCCTAAACCGAGCCCTAACCCTAACACTAACCCTAACCCTAACCCTAACCCATACCCTACGCCGTACCCGAACCCTAAGCCGTACCCTAAGCCTAACCCTAAGCCTAACCCTAACCCTAGGCTACCCTTGACTGCTTCTGCCTCCAATAGATTTCCTAAGCACTAGTGTTTGAAGGAACAGCTTAAAAAGAGAATCCTAATGTGATTTCTTTATAATGTATGTGTTCCTTATTTTATCCTAGTGTCTAAACTCTTCTCCATGGCTGGACCCGCAAATAATATTCCTTTACGTGCTAAGGGGTATCTAGAGAGTGGGATAGGTTTAATAACTACCCTAACCCTAACGCGTACCCTAACCCTAACACCTACCCTAACCCTAACACGTACCCTAATCCTAACCCGTACCCTAAACCGAGCCCTAACCCTAACACTAACCCTAACCCTAACCCTAACCCATACCCTACGCCGTACCCGAACCCCTCCCCAAACCCGTACCCTAAGCCGTACCCTAAGCCTAACCCTAAGCCTAACCCTAACCCTAGGCTACCCTTGACTGCTTCTGCCTCCAATAGATTTCCTAAGCACTAGTGTTGTAAGGAACAGCTTAAAAAGAGAATCCTAATGTGATTTCTTTATAATGGGTGTGTTCCTTATCTTATCCTAGTGTCTAAACTCTTCTCCATGGCTGCACCCCCAAATAATATTCCTTTACGTGCTAAGGGGTATCTAGAGAGTGGGATAGGTTTAATAACTACCCTAACCCTAACGCGTACCCTAACCCTAACCCCTACCCTAACCCTAACACGTACCCTAATCCTAACCCGTACCCTAAACCGAGCCCTAACCCTAACACTAACCCTAACCCTAACCCTAACCCATACCCTACGCCGTACCCGAACCCCTCCCCGAACCCCTACCCTAAGCCGTACCCTAACCCTAACCCTAAGCCTAACCCTAACCCTAGGCTACCCTTGACTGCTTCTGCCTCCAATAGATTTCCTAAGCACTAGTGTTTGAAGGAACAGCTTAAAAGAGAATCCTAATGTGATTTCTTTATAATGTATGTGTTCCTTATCTTATCCTAGTGTCTAAACTCTTCTCCATGGCTGGACCCCCAAATAATATTCCTTTACGTGCTAAGGGGTATCTAGAGAGTGGGATAGGTTTAATAACTACCCTAACCCTAACGCGTACCCTAACCCTAACACCTACCCTAACCCTAACACGTACCCTAATCCTAACCCGTACCCTAAACCGAGCCCTAACCCTAACACTAACCCTAACCCTAACCCTAACCCATACCCTACGCCGTACCCGAACCCTAAGCCGTACCCTAAGCCTAACCCTAAGCCTAACCCTAACCCTAGGCTACCCTTGACTGCTTCTGCCTCCAATAGATTTCCTAAGCACTAGTGTTTGAAGGAACAGCTTAAAAAGAGAATCCTAATGTGATTTCTTTATAATGGGTGTGTTCCTTATCTTATCCTAGTGTCTAAACTCTTCTCCATGGCTGGACCCCCAAATAATATTCCTTTACGTGCTAAGGGGTATCTAGAGAGTGGGATAGGTTTAATAACTACCCTAACCCTAACGCGTACCCTAACCCTAACCCCTACCCTAACCCTAACACGTACCCTAATCCTAACCCGTACCCTAAACCGAGCGCTAACCCGAACACTAACCCTAACCCTAACCCTAACCCATACCCTACGCCGTACCCGAACCCCTCCCCGAACCCCTACCCTAAGCCGTACCCTAACCCTAACCCTAAGCCTAACCCTAACCCTAGGCTACCCTTGACTGCTTCTGCCTCCAATAGATTTCCTAAGCACTAGTGTTTTAAGGAACAGCTTAAAAAGAGAATCCTAATGTGATTTCTTTATAATGTATGTGTTCCTTATTTTATCCTAGTGTCTAAACTCTTCTCCATGGCTGGACCCCCAAATAATATTCCTTTACGTGCTAAGGGGTATCTAGAGAGTGGGATAGGTTTAATAACTACCCTAACCCTAACGCGTACCCTAACCCTAACCCCTACCCTAACCCTAACACGTACCCTAATCCTAACCCGTACCCTAAACCGAGCCCTAACCCTAACACTAACCCTAACCCTAACCCTAACCCATACCCTACACCGTACCCGAACCCCTCCCCAAACCCGTACCCTAAGCCGTACCCTAAGCCTAACCCTAAGCCTAACCCTAACCCTAGGCTACCCTTGACTGCTTCTGCCTCCAATAGATTTCCTAAGCACTAGTGTTGTAAGGAACAGCTTAAAAAGAGAATCCTAATGTGATTTCTTTATAATGTATGTGTTCCTTATTTTATCCTAGTGTCTAAACTCTTCTCCATGGCTGCACCCCCAAATAATATTCCTTTACGTGCTAAGGGGTATCTAGAGAGTGGGATAGGTTTAATAACTACCCTAACCCTAACGCGTACCCTAACCCTAACCCCTACCCTAACCCTAACACGTACCCTAATCCTAACCCGTACCCTAAACCGAGCCCTAACCCTAACACTAACCCTAACCCTAACCCTAACCCATACCCTACGCCGTACCCGAACCCTAAGCCGTACCCTAAGCCTAACCCTAAGCCTAACCCTAACCCTAGGCTACCCTTGACTGCTTCTGCCTCCAATAGATTTCCTAAGCACTAGTGTTTGAAGGAACAGCTTAAAAAGAGAATCCTAATGTGATTTCTTTATAATGGGTGTGTTCCTTATCTTATCCTAGTGTCTAAACTCTTCTCCATGGCTGGACCCCCAAATAATATTCCTTTACGTGCTAAGGGGTATCTAGAGAGTGGGATAGGTTTAATAACTACCCTAACCCTAACGCGTACCCTAACCCTAACCCCTACCCTAACCCTAACACGTACCCTAATCCTAACCCGTACCCTAAACCGAGCCCTAACCCTAACACTAACCCTAACCCTAACCCTAACCCATACCCTACGCCGTACCCGAACCCCTCCCCGAACCCCTACCCTAAGCCGTACCCTAACCCTAACCCTAAGCCTAACCCTAACCCTAGGCTACCCTTGACTGCTTCTGCCTCCAATAGATTTCCTAAGCACTAGTGTTTCAAGGAACAGCTTAAAAAGAGAATCCTAATGTGATTTCTTTATAATGTATGTGTTCCTTATTTTATCCTAGTGTCTAAACTCTTCTCCATGGCTGGACCCCCAAATAATATTCCTTTACGTGCTAAGGGGTATCTAGAGAGTGGGATAGGTTTAATAACTACCCTAACCCTAACGCGTACCCTAACCCTAACCCCTACCCTAACCCTAACATGTACCCTAATCCTAACCCGTACCCTAAACCGAGCCCTAACCCTAACACTAACCCTAACCCTAACCCTAACCCATACCCTACGCCGTACCCGAACCGTAAGCCGTACCCTAAGCCTAACCCTAAGCCTAACCCTAACCCTAGGCTACCCTTGACTGCTTCTGCCTCCAATAGATTTCCTAAGCACTAGTGTTTTAAGGAACAGCTTAAAAAGAGAATCCTAATGTGATTTCTTTATAATGTATGTGTTCCTTATTTTATCCTAGTGTCTAAACTCTTCTCTATGGCTGGACCCGCAAATAATATTCCTTTACGTGCTAAGGGGTATCTAGAGAGTGGGATAGGTTTAATAACTACCCTAACCCTAACGCGTACCCTAACCCTAACACCTACCCTAACCCTAACACGTACCCTAATCCTAACCCGTACCCTAAACCGAGCCCTAACCCTAACACTAACCCTAACCCTAACCCTAACCCATACCCTACGCCGTACCCGAACCCCTCCCCAAACCCGTACCCTAAGCCGTACCCTAAGCCTAACCCTAAGCCTAACCCTAACCCTAGGCTACCCTTGACTGCTTCTGCCTCCAATAGATTTCCTAAGCACTAGTGTTGTAAGGAACAGCTTAAAAAGAGAATCCTAATGTGATTTCTTTATAATGGGTGTGTTCCTTATCTTATCCTAGTGTCTAAACTCTTCTCCATGGCTGCACCCCCAAATAATATTCCTTTACGTGCTAAGGGGTATCTAGAGAGTGGGATAGGTTTAATAACTACCCTAACCCTAACGCGTACCCTAACCCTAACCCCTACCCTAACCCTAACACGTACCCTAATCCTAACCCGTACCCTAAACCGAGCCCTAACCCTAACACTACCCTAACCCTAACCCTAACCCATACCCTACGCCGTACCCGAACCCCTCCCCGAACCCTTACCCTAAGCCATACCCTAAGCCTAACCCTAAGCCTAACCCTAACCCTAGGCTACCCTTGACTGCTTCTGCCTCCAATAGATTTCCTAAGCACTAGTGTTTGAAGGAACAGCTTAAAAAGAGAATCCTAATGTGATTTCTTTATAATGTATGTGTTCCTTATCTTATCCTAGTGTCTAAACTCTTCTCCATGGCTGGACCCCCAAATAATATTCCTTTACGTGCTAAGGGGTATCTAGAGAGTGGGATAGGTTTAATAACTACCCTAACCCTAACGCGTACCCTAACCCTAACACCTACCCTAACCCTAACACGTACCCTAATCCTAACCCGTACCCTAAACCGAGCCCTAACCCTAACACTAACCCTAACCCTAACCCTAACCCATACCCTACGCCGTACCCGAACCCTAAGCCGTACCCTAAGCCTAACCCTAAGCCTAACCCTAACCCTAGGCTACCCTTGACTGCTTCTGCCTCCAATAGATTTCCTAAGCACTAGTGTTTGAAGGAACAGCTTAAAAAGAGAATCCTAATGTGATTTCTTTATAATGGGTGTGTTCCTTATCTTATCCTAGTGTCTAAACTCTTCTCCATGGCTGGACCCCCAAATAATATTCCTTTACGTGCTAAGGGGTATCTAGAGAGTGGGATAGGTTTAATAACTACCCTAACCCTAACGCGTACCCTAACCCTAACCCCTACCCTAACCCTAACACGTACCCTAATCCTAACCCGTACCCTAAACCGAGCCCTAACCCTAACACTAACCCTAACCCTAACCCTAACCCATACCCTACGCCGTACCCGAACCCCTACCCTAAGCCGTACCCTAACCCTAACCCTAAGCCTAACCCTAACCCTAGGCTACCCTTGACTGCTTCTGCCTCCAATAGATTTCCTAAGCACTAGTGTTTCAAGGAACAGCTTAAAAAGAGAATCCTAATGTGATTTCTTTATAATGTATGTGTTCCTTATTCTTATCCTAGTGTCTAAACTCTTCTCCATGGCTGGACCCGCAAATAATATTCCTTTACGTGCTAAGGGCAGTATCTAGAGAGTGGGATAGGTTTAATAACTACCCTAACCTAACGCGTACCCTAACCCTAACCACTACCCTAACCCTAACACGTACACTAATCCTAACCCAGTACCCTAAACCGAGCCCTAACCCTAACACTAACCCTAACCTCCCCTAACCCATACCCTACGCCGTACCCGAAACCCCTCCCCGAACCCTATCCTAAGCCGTACCCTAACCCTAACCCTAAGCCTAACCCTAACCTAGGCTACCCTTGACTGCTTCTGCCTGCAATAGATTTCCTAAGCACTAGTGTTTTAAGGAACAGCTTAAAAAGAGAATCCTAATGTGATTTCTTTATAATGTATGTGTTCCTTATTTTATCCTAGTGTCTAAACTCTTCTCCATGTCTGGACCCCCAAATAATATTCCTTTACGTGCTAAGGGGTATCTAGAGAGTGGGATAGGTTTAATAACTACCCTAACCCTAACGCGTACCCTAACCCTAACCCCTACCCTAACCCTAACACGTACCCTAATCCTAACCCGTACCCTAAACCGAGCCCTAACCCTAACACTAACCCTAACCCTAACCCTAACCCATACCCTACGCCGTACCCGAACCCCTCCCCAAACCCGTACCCTAAGCCGTACCCTAAGCCTAACCCTAAGCCTAACCCTAACCCTAGGTTACCCTTGACTGCTTCTGCCTCCAATAGATTTCCTAAGCACTAGTGTTGTAAGGAACAGCTTAAAAAGAGAATCCTAATGTGATTTCTTTATAATGGGTGTGTTCCTTATCTTATCCTAGTGTCTAAACTCTTCTCCATGGCTGCACCCCCAAATAATATTCCTTTACGTGCTAAGGGGTATCTAGAGAGTGGGATAGGTTTAATAACTACCCTAACCCTAACGCGTACCCTAACCCTAACCCCTACCCTAACCCTAACACGTACCCTAATCCTAACCCGTACCCTAAACCGAGCCCTAACCCTAACACTAACCCTAACCCTAACCCTAACCGATACCCTACGCCGTACCCGAACCCCTCCCCGAACCCGTACCCTAAGCAGTACCCTAAGCCTAACCCTAAGCCTAACCCTAACCCTAGGCTACCCTTGACTGCTTCTGCCTCCAATAGATTTCCTAAGCACTAGTGTTTTAAGGAACAGCTTAAAAAGAGAATCCTAATGTGATTTCTTTATAATGTAATGTGTTCCTTATTTTATCCTAGTGTCTAAACTCTTCTCCATGGCTGGACCCCCAAATAATATTCCTTTACGTGCTAAGGGGTATCTAGAGAGTGGGATAGGTTTAATAACTACCCTAACCCTAACGCGTACCCTAACCCTAACCCCTACCCTAACCCTAACACGTACCCTAATCCTAACCCGTACCCTAAACCGAGCCCTAACCCTAACCCTAACCCTAACCCTAACCCTAACCCTAACCCTAACCCTAACCCTAACCCTAACCCTAACCCTAACCCTAACCCTAACGCGTACCCTAACCCTAACACCTACCCTAACCCTAACACGTACCCTAATCCTAACCCGTACCCTAAACCGAGCCCTAACCCTAACACTAACCCTAACCCTAACCCTAACCCATACCCTACGCCGTACCCGAACCCTAAGCCGTACCCTAAGCCTAACCCTAAGCCTAACCCTAACCCTAGGCTACCCTTGACTGCTTCTGCCTCCAATAGATTTCCTAAGCACTAGTGTTTGAAGGAACAGCTTAAAAAGAGAATCCTAATGTGATTTCTTTATAATGGGTGTGTTCCTTATCTTATCCTAGTGTCTAAACTCTTCTCCATGGCTGGACCCCCAAATAATATTCCTTTACGTGCTAAGGGGTATCTAGAGAGTGGGATAGGTTTAATAACTACCCTAACCCTAACGCGTACCCTAACCCTAACCCCTACCCTAACCCTAACACGTACCCTAATCCTAACCCGTACCCTAAACCGAGCCCTAACCCTAACACTAACCCTAACCCTAACCCTAACCCATACCCTACGCCGTACCCGAACCCCTCCCCGAACCCCTACCCTAAGCCATACCCTAACCCTAACCCTAAGCCTAACCCTAACCCTAGGCTACCCTTGACTGCTTCTGCCTCCAATAGATTTCCTAAGCACTAGTGTTGTAAGGAACAGCTTAAAAAGAGAATCCTAATGTGATTTCTTTATAATGTATGTGTTCCTTATTTTATCCTAGTGTCTAAACTCTTCTCCATGGCTGGACCCCCAAATAATATTCCTTTACGTGCTAAGGGGTATCTAGAGAGTGGGATAGGTTTAATAACTACCCTAACCCTAACGCGTACCCTAACCCTAACCCCTACCCTAACCCTAACACGTACCCTAATCCTAACCCGTACCCTAAACCGAGCCCTAACCCTAACACTAACCCTAACCCTAACCCTAACCCATACCCTACGCCGTACCCGAACCCTAAGCCGTACCCTAAGCCTAACCCTAAGCCTAACCCTAACCCTAGGCTACCCTTGACTGCTTCTGCCTCCAATAGATTTCCTAAGCACTAGTGTTTGAAGGAACAGCTTAAAAAGAGAATCCTAATGTGATTTCTTTATAATGGGTGTGTTCCTTATCTTATCCTAGTGTCTAAACTCTTCTCCATGGCTGGACCCCCAAATAATATTCCTTTACGTGCTAAGGGGTATCTAGAGAGTGGGATAGGTTTAATAACTACCCTAACCCTAACGCGTACCCTAACCCTAACCCCTACCCTAACCCTAACACGTACCCTAATCCTAACCCGTACCCTAAACCGAGCCCTAACCCTAACACTAACCCTAACCCTAACCCTAACCCATACCCTACGCCGTACCCGAACCCCTCCCCGAACCCCTACCCTAAGCCGTACCCTAACCCTAACCCTAAGCCTAACCCTAACCCTAGGCTACCCTTGACTGCTTCTGCCTCCAATAGATTTCCTAAGCACTAGTGTTTCAAGGAACAGCTTAAAAAGAGAATCCTAATGTGATTTCTTTATAATGTATGTGTTCCTTATTTTATCCTAGTGTCTAAACTCTTCTCCATGGCTGGACCCCCAAATAATATTCCTTTACGTGCTAAGGGGTATCTAGAGAGTGGGATAGGTTTAATAACTACCCTAACCCTAACGCGTACCCTAACCCTAACACCTACCCTAACCCTAACATGTACCCTAATCCTAACCCGTACCCTAAACCGAGCCCTAACCCTAACACTAACCCTAACCCTAACCCTAACCCATACCCTACGCCGTACCCGACCCCTCCCCGAACCCGTACCCTAAGCCGTACCCTAAGCCTAACCCTAAGCCTAACACTAACCCTAGGCTACCCTTGACTGCTTCTGCCTCCAATAGATTTCCTAAGCACTAGTGTTTGAAGGAACAGCTTAAAAAGAGAATCCTAATGTGATTTCTTTATAATGTATGTGTTCCTTATTTTATCCTAGTGTCTAAACTCTTCTCCATGGCTGGACCCCCAAATAATATTCCTTTACGTGCTAAGGGGTATCTAGAGAGTGGGATAGGTTTAATAACTACCCTAACCCTAACGCGTACCCTAACCCTAACCCCTACCCTAACCCTAACACGTACCCTAATCCTAACCCGTACCCTAAACCGAGCCCTAACCCTAACACTAACCCTAACCCTAACCCTAACCAATACCCTACGCCGTACCCGAACCCCTCCCCAAACCCGTACCCTAAGCCGTACCCTAAGCCTAACCCTAAGCCTAACCCTAACCCTAGGCTACCCTTGACTGCTTCTGCCTCCAATAGATTTCCTAAGCACTAGTGTTGTAAGGAACAGCTTAAAAAGAGAATCCTAATGTGATTTCTTTATAATGTATGTGTTCCTTATTTTATCCTAGTGTCTAAACTCTTCTCCATGGCTGGACCCCCAAATAATATTCCTTTACGTGCTAAGGGGTATCTAGAGAGTGGGATAGGTTTAATAACTACCCTAACCCTAACGCGTACCCTAACCCTAACCCCTACCCTAACCCTAACACGTACCCTAATCCTAACCCGTACCCTAAACCGAGCCCTAACCCTAACACTAACCCTAACCCTAACCCTAACCCATACCCTACGCCGTACCCGAACCCTAAGCCGTACCCTAAGCCTAACCCTAAGCCTAACCCTAACCCTAGGCTACCCTTGACTGCTTCTGCCTCCAATAGATTTCCTAAGCACTAGTGTTTTAAGGAACAGCTTAAAAAGAGAATCCTAATGTGATTTCTTTATAATGTATGTGTTCCTTATTTTATCCTAGTGTCTAAACTCTTTTCCATGGCTGGACCCGCAAATAATATTCCTTTACGTGCTAAGGGGTATCTAGAGAGTGGGATAGGTTTAATAACTACCCTAACCCTAACGCGTACCCTAACCCTAACACCTACCCTAACCCTAACACGTACCCTAATCCTAACCCGTACCCTAAACCGAGCCCTAACCCTAACACTAACCCTAACCCTAACCCTAAACCATACCCTATGCCGTACCCGAACCCCTCCCCGAACCCTTACCCTAAGCCATACCCTAAGCCTAACCCTAAGCCTAACCCTAACCCTAGGCTACCCTTGACTGCTTCTGCCTCCAATAGATTTCCTAAGCACTAGTGTTTGAAGGAACAGCTTAAAAAGAGAATCCTAATGTGATTTCTTTATAATGTATGTGTTCCTTATCTTATCCTAGTGTCTAAACTCTTCTCCATGGCTGGACCCCCAAATAATATTCCTTTACGTGCTAAGGGGTATCTAGAGAGTGGGATAGGTTTAATAACTACCCTAACCCTAACGCGTACCCTAACCCTAACACCTACCCTAACCCTAACACGTACCCTAATCCTAACCCGTACCCTAAACCGAGCCCTAACCCTAACACTAACCCTAACCCTAACCCTAACCCATACCCTACGCCGTACCCGAACCCTAAGCCGTACCCTAAGCCTAACCCTAAGCCTAACCCTAACCCTAGGCTACCCTTGACTGCTTCTGCCTCCAATAGATTTCCTAAGCACTAGTGTTTGAAGGAACAGCTTAAAAAGAGAATCCTAATGTGATTTCTTTATAATGGGTGTGTTCCTTATCTTATCCTAGTGTCTAAACTCTTCTCCATGGCTGGACCCCCAAATAATATTCCTTTACGTGCTAAGGGGTATCTAGAGAGTGGGATAGGTTTAATAACTACCCTAACCCTAACGCGTACCCTAACCCTAACCCCTACCCTAACCCTAACACGTACCCTAATCCTAACCCGTACCCTAAACCGAGCCCTAACCCTAACACTAACCCTAACCCTAACCCTAACCCATACCCTACGCCGTACCCGAACCCCTACCCTAAGCCGTACCCTAACCCTAACCCTAAGCCTAACCCTAACCCTAGGCTACCCTTGACTGCTTCTGCCTCCAATAGATTTCCTAAGCACTAGTGTTTCAAGGAACAGCTTAAAAAGAGAATCCTAATGTGATTTCTTTATAATGTATGTGTTCCTTATTTTATCCTAGTGTCTAAACTCTTCTCCATGGCTGGACCCCCAAATAATATTCCTTTACGTGCTAAGGGGTATCTAGAGAGTGGGATAGGTTTAATAACTACCCTAACCCTAACGCGTACCCTAACCCTAACACCTACCCTAACCCTAACATGTACCCTAATCCTAACCCGTACCCTAAACCGAGCCCTAACCCTAACACTAACCCTAACCCTAACCCTAACCCATACCCTACGCCGTACCCGAACCCCTCCCCGAACCCGTACCCTAAGCCGTACCCTAAGCCTAACCCTAAGCCTAACCCTAACCCTAGGCTACCCTTGACTGCTTCTGCCTCCAATAGATTTCCTAAGCACTAGTGTTTGAAGGAACAGCTTAAAAAGAGAATCCTAATGTGATTTCTTTATAATGTATGTGTTCCTTATTTTATCCTAGTGTCTAAACTCTTCTCCATGGCTGGACCCCCAAATAATATTCCTTTACGTGCTAAGGGGTATCTAGAGAGTGGGATAGGTTTAATAACTACCCTAACCCTAACGCGTACCCTAACCCTAACCCCTACCCTAACCCTAACACGTACCCTAATCCTAACCCGTACCCTAAACCGAGCCCTAACCCTAACACTAACCCTAACCCTAACCCTAACCAATACCCTACACCGTACCCGAACCCCTCCCCAAACCCGTACGCTAAGCCGTACCCTAAGCCTAACCCTAAGCCTAACCCTAACCCTAGGCTACCCTTGACTGCTTCTGCCTCCAATAGATTTCCTAAGCACTAGTGTTGTAAGGAACAGCTTAAAAAGAGAATCCTAATGTGATTTCTTTATAATGTATGTGTTCCTTATTTTATCCTAGTGTCTAAACTCTTCTCCATGGCTGGACCCCCAAATAATATTCCTTTACGTGCTAAGGGGTATCTAGAGAGTGGGATAGGTTTAATAACTACCCTAACCCTAACGCGTACCCTAACCCTAACCCCTACCCTAACCCTAACACGTACCCTAATCCTAACCCGTACCCTAAACCGAGCCCTAACCCTAACACTAACCCTAACCCTAACCCATACCCTACGCCGTACCCGAACCCCTCCCCGAACCCCTACCCTAAGCCGTACCCTAACCCTAACCCTAAGCCTAACCCTAACCCTAGGCTACCCTTGACTGCTTCTGCCTCCAATAGATTTCCTAAGCACTAGTGTTTGAAGGAACAGCTTAAAAAGAGAATCCTAATGTGATTTCTTTATAATGGGTGTGTTCCTTATCTTATCCTAGTGTCTAAACTCTTCTCCATGGCTGGACCCCCAAATAATATTCCTTTACGTGCTAAGGGGTATCTAGAGAGTGGGATAGGTTTAATAACTACCCTAACCCTAACGCGTACCCTAACCCTAACCCCTACCCTAACCCTAACACGTACCCTAATCCTAACCCGTACCCTAAACCGAGCCCTAACCCTAACACTAACCCTAACCCTAACCCTAACCCATACCCTACGCCGTACCCGAACCCCTCCCCGAACCCCTACCCTAAGCCGTACCCTAACCCTAACCCTAAGCCTAAACCTAACCCTAGGCTACCCTTGACTGCTTCTGCCTCCAATAGATTTCCTAAGCACTAGTGTTGTAAGGAATAGCTTAAAAAGAGAATCCTAATGTGATTTCTTTATAATGTATGTGTTCCTTATTTTATCCTAGTGTCTAAACTCTTCTCCATGGCTGGACCCCCAAATAATATTCCTTTACGTGCTAAGGGGTATCTAGAGAGTGGGATAGGTTTAATAACTACCCTAACCCTAACGCGTACCCTAACCCTAACCCCTACCCTAACCCTAACACGTACCCTAATCCTAACCCGTACCCTAAACCGAGCCCTAACCCTAACACTAACCCTAACCCTAACCCTAACCCATACCCTACGCCGTACCCGAACCCTAAGCCGTACCCTAAGCCTAACCCTAAGCCTAACCCTAACCCTAGGCTACCCTTGACTGCTTCTGCCTCCAATAGATTTCCTAAGCACTAGTGTTTGAAGGAACAGCTTAAAAAGAGAATCCTAATGTGATTTCTTTATAATGGGTGTGTTCCTTATCTTATCCTAGTGTCTAAACTCTTCTCCATGGCTGGACCCCCAAATAATATTCCTTTACGTGCTAAGGGGTATCTAGAGAGTGGGATAGGTTTAATAACTACCCTAACCCTAACGCGTACCCTAACCCTAACCCCTACCCTAACCCTAACACGTACCCTAATCCTAACCCGTACCCTAAACCGAGCCCTAACCCTAACACTAACCCTAACCCTAACCCTAACCCATACCCTACGCCGTACCCGAACCCTAAGCCGTACCCTAAGCCTAACCCTAAGCCTAACCCTAACCCTAGGCTACCCTTGACTGCTTCTGCCTCCAATAGATTTCCTAAGCACTAGTGTTTGAAGGAACAGCTTAAAAAGAGAATCCTAATGTGATTTCTTTATAATGGGTGTGTTCCTTATCTTATCCTAGTGTCTAAACTCTTCTCCATGGCTGGACCCCCAAATAATATTCCTTTACGTGCTAAGGGGTATCTAGAGAGTGGGATAGGTTTAATAACTACCCTAACCCTAACGCGTACCCTAACCCTAACCCCTACCCTAACCCTAACACGTACCCTAATCCTAACCCGTACCCTAAACCGAGCCCTAACCCTAACACTAACCCTAACCCTAACCCTAACCCATACCCTACGCCGTACCCGAACCCCTCCCCGAACCCCTACCCTAAGCCGTACCCTAACCCTAACCCTAAGCCTAACCCTAACCCTAGGCTACCCTTGACTGCTTCTGCCTCCAATAGATTTCCTAAGCACTAGTGTTTCAAGGAACAGCTTAAAAAGAGAATCCTAATGTGATTTCTTTATAATGTATGTGTTCCTTATTTTATCCTAGTGTCTAAACTCTTCTCCATGGCTGGACCCCCAAATAATATTCCTTTACGTGCTAAGGGGTATCTAGAGAGTGGGATAGGTTTAATAACTACCCTAACCCTAACGCGTACCCTAACCCTAACACCTACCCTAACCCTAACATGTACCCTAATCCTAACCCGTACCCTAAACCGAGCCCTAACCCTAACACTAACCCTAACCCTAACCCTAACCCATACCCTACGCCGTACCCGACCCCTCCCCGAACCCGTACCCTAAGCCGTACCCTAAGCCTAACCCTAAGCCTAACACTAACCCTAGGCTACCCTTGACTGCTTCTGCCTCCAATAGATTTCCTAAGCACTAGTGTTTGAAGGAACAGCTTAAAAAGAGAATCCTAATGTGATTTCTTTATAATGTATGTGTTCCTTATTTTATCCTAGTGTCTAAACTCTTCTCCATGGCTGGACCCCCAAATAATATTCCTTTACGTGCTAAGGGGTATCTAGAGAGTGGGATAGGTTTAATAACTACCCTAACCCTAACGCGTACCCTAACCCTAACCCCTACCCTAACCCTAACACGTACCCTAATCCTAACCCGTACCCTAAACCGAGCCCTAACCCTAACACTAACCCTAACCCTAACCCTAACCAATACCCTACGCCGTACCCGAACCCCTCCCCAAACCCGTACCCTAAGCCGTACCCTAAGCCTAACCCTAAGCCTAACCCTAACCCTAGGCTACCCTTGACTGCTTCTGCCTCCAATAGATTTCCTAAGCACTAGTGTTGTAAGGAACAGCTTAAAAAGAGAATCCTAATGTGATTTCTTTATAATGTATGTGTTCCTTATTTTATCCTAGTGTCTAAACTCTTCTCCATGGCTGGACCCCCAAATAATATTCCTTTACGTGCTAAGGGGTATCTAGAGAGTGGGATAGGTTTAATAACTACCCTAACCCTAACGCGTACCCTAACCCTAACCCCTACCCTAACCCTAACACGTACCCTAATCCTAACCCGTACCCTAAACCGAGCCCTAACCCTAACACTAACCCTAACCCTAACCCTAACCCATACCCTACGCCGTACCCGAACCCTAAGCCGTACCCTAAGCCTAACCCTAAGCCTAACCCTAACCCTAGGCTACCCTTGACTGCTTCTGCCTCCAATAGATTTCCTAAGCACTAGTGTTTTAAGGAACAGCTTAAAAAGAGAATCCTAATGTGATTTCTTTATAATGTATGTGTTCCTTATTTTATCCTAGTGTCTAAACTCTTTTCCATGGCTGGACCCGCAAATAATATTCCTTTACGTGCTAAGGGGTATCTAGAGAGTGGGATAGGTTTAATAACTACCCTAACCCTAACGCGTACCCTAACCCTAACACCTACCCTAACCCTAACACGTACCCTAATCCTAACCCGTACCCTAAACCGAGCCCTAACCCTAACACTAACCCTAACCCTAACCCTAAACCATACCCTATGCCGTACCCGAACCCCTCCCCGAACCCTTACCCTAAGCCATACCCTAAGCCTAACCCTAAGCCTAACCCTAACCCTAGGCTACCCTTGACTGCTTCTGCCTCCAATAGATTTCCTAAGCACTAGTGTTTGAAGGAACAGCTTAAAAAGAGAATCCTAATGTGATTTCTTTATAATGTATGTGTTCCTTATCTTATCCTAGTGTCTAAACTCTTCTCCATGGCTGGACCCCCAAATAATATTCCTTTACGTGCTAAGGGGTATCTAGAGAGTGGGATAGGTTTAATAACTACCCTAACCCTAACGCGTACCCTAACCCTAACACCTACCCTAACCCTAACACGTACCCTAATCCTAACCCGTACCCTAAACCGAGCCCTAACCCTAACACTAACCCTAACCCTAACCCTAACCCATACCCTACGCCGTACCCGAACCCTAAGCCGTACCCTAAGCCTAACCCTAAGCCTAACCCTAACCCTAGGCTACCCTTGACTGCTTCTGCCTCCAATAGATTTCCTAAGCACTAGTGTTTGAAGGAACAGCTTAAAAAGAGAATCCTAATGTGATTTCTTTATAATGGGTGTGTTCCTTATCTTATCCTAGTGTCTAAACTCTTCTCCATGGCTGGACCCCCAAATAATATTCCTTTACGTGCTAAGGGGTATCTAGAGAGTGGGATAGGTTTAATAACTACCCTAACCCTAACGCGTACCCTAACCCTAACCCCTACCCTAACCCTAACACGTACCCTAATCCTAACCCGTACCCTAAACCGAGCCCTAACCCTAACACTAACCCTAACCCTAACCCTAACCCATACCCTACGCCGTACCCGAACCCCTACCCTAAGCCGTACCCTAACCCTAACCCTAAGCCTAACCCTAACCCTAGGCTACCCTTGACTGCTTCTGCCTCCAATAGATTTCCTAAGCACTAGTGTTTCAAGGAACAGCTTAAAAAGAGAATCCTAATGTGATTTCTTTATAATGTATGTGTTCCTTATTTTATCCTAGTGTCTAAACTCTTCTCCATGGCTGGACCCCCAAATAATATTCCTTTACGTGCTAAGGGGTATCTAGAGAGTGGGATAGGTTTAATAACTACCCTAACCCTAACGCGTACCCTAACCCTAACACCTACCCTAACCCTAACATGTACCCTAATCCTAACCCGTACCCTAAACCGAGCCCTAACCCTAACACTAACCCTAACCCTAACCCTAACCCATACCCTACGCCGTACCCGAACCCCTCCCCGAACCCGTACCCTAAGCCGTACCCTAAGCCTAACCCTAAGCCTAACCCTAACCCTAGGCTACCCTTGACTGCTTCTGCCTCCAATAGATTTCCTAAGCACTAGTGTTTGAAGGAACAGCTTAAAAAGAGAATCCTAATGTGATTTCTTTATAATGTATGTGTTCCTTATTTTATCCTAGTGTCTAAACTCTTCTCCATGGCTGGACCCCCAAATAATATTCCTTTACGTGCTAAGGGGTATCTAGAGAGTGGGATAGGTTTAATAACTACCCTAACCCTAACGCGTACCCTAACCCTAACCCCTACCCTAACCCTAACACGTACCCTAATCCTAACCCGTACCCTAAACCGAGCCCTAACCCTAACACTAACCCTAACCCTAACCCTAACCAATACCCTACACCGTACCCGAACCCCTCCCCAAACCCGTACGCTAAGCCGTACCCTAAGCCTAACCCTAAGCCTAACCCTAACCCTAGGCTACCCTTGACTGCTTCTGCCTCCAATAGATTTCCTAAGCACTAGTGTTGTAAGGAACAGCTTAAAAAGAGAATCCTAATGTGATTTCTTTATAATGTATGTGTTCCTTATTTTATCCTAGTGTCTAAACTCTTCTCCATGGCTGGACCCCCAAATAATATTCCTTTACGTGCTAAGGGGTATCTAGAGAGTGGGATAGGTTTAATAACTACCCTAACCCTAACGCGTACCCTAACCCTAACCCCTACCCTAACCCTAACACGTACCCTAATCCTAACCCGTACCCTAAACCGAGCCCTAACCCTAACACTAACCCTAACCCTAACCCATACCCTACGCCGTACCCGAACCCCTCCCCGAACCCCTACCCTAAGCCGTACCCTAACCCTAACCCTAAGCCTAACCCTAACCCTAGGCTACCCTTGACTGCTTCTGCCTCCAATAGATTTCCTAAGCACTAGTGTTTGAAGGAACAGCTTAAAAAGAGAATCCTAATGTGATTTCTTTATAATGGGTGTGTTCCTTATCTTATCCTAGTGTCTAAACTCTTCTCCATGGCTGGACCCCCAAATAATATTCCTTTACGTGCTAAGGGGTATCTAGAGAGTGGGATAGGTTTAATAACTACCCTAACCCTAACGCGTACCCTAACCCTAACCCCTACCCTAACCCTAACACGTACCCTAATCCTAACCCGTACCCTAAACCGAGCCCTAACCCTAACACTAACCCTAACCCTAACCCTAACCCATACCCTACGCCGTACCCGAACCCCTCCCCGAACCCCTACCTAAGCCGTACCCTAACCCTAACCCTAAGCCTAAACCTAACCCTAGGCTACCCTTGACTGCTTCTGCCTCCAATAGATTTCCTAAGCACTAGTGTTGTAAGGAATAGCTTAAAAAGAGAATCCTAATGTGATTTCTTTATAATGTATGTGTTCCTTATTTTATCCTAGTGTCTAAACTCTTCTCCATGGCTGGACCCCCAAATAATATTCCTTTACGTGCTAAGGGGTATCTAGAGAGTGGGATAGGTTTAATAACTACCCTAACCCTAACGCGTACCCTAACCCTAACCCCTACCCTAACCCTAACACGTACCCTAATCCTAACCCGTACCCTAAACCGAGCCCTAACCCTAACACTAACCCTAACCCTAACCCTAACCCATACCCTACGCCGTACCCGAACCCTAAGCCGTACCCTAAGCCTAACCCTAAGCCTAACCCTAACCCTAGGCTACCCTTGACTGCTTCTGCCTCCAATAGATTTCCTAAGCACTAGTGTTTGAAGGAACAGCTTAAAAAGAGAATCCTAATGTGATTTCTTTATAATGGGTGTGTTCCTTATCTTATCCTAGTGTCTAAACTCTTCTCCATGGCTGGACCCCCAAATAATATTCCTTTACGTGCTAAGGGGTATCTAGAGAGTGGGATAGGTTTAATAACTACCCTAACCCTAACGCGTACCCTAACCCTAACCCCTACCCTAACCCTAACACGTACCCTAATCCTAACCCGTACCCTAAACCGAGCCCTAACCCTAACACTAACCCTAACCCTAACACTAACCCATACCCTACGCCGTACCCGAACCCCTCCCCGAACCCCTACCCTAAGCCGTACCCTAACCCTAACCCTAAGCCTAACCCTAACCCTAGGCTACCCTTGACTGCTTCTGCCTCCAATAGATTTCCTAAGCACTAGTGTTTTAAGGAACAGCTTAAAAAGAGAATCCTAATGTGATTTCTTTATAATGTATGTGTTCCTTATTTTATCCTAGTGTCTAAACTCTTCTCCATGGCTGGACCCCCAAATAATATTCCTTTACGTGCTAAGGGGTATCTAGAGAGTGGGATAGGTTTAATAACTACCCTAACCCTAACGCGTACCCTAACCCTAACCCCTACCCTAACCCTAACACGTACCCTTATCCTAACCCGTACCCTAAACCGAGCCCTAACCCTAACACTAACCCTAACCCTAACCCTAACCCATACCCTACGCCGTACCCGAACCCCTCCCCAAACCCGTACCCTAAGCCGTACCCTAAGCCTAACCCTAAGCCTAACCCTAACCCTAAGCTACCCTTGACTGCTTCTGCCTCCAATAGATTTCCTAAGCACTAGTGTTGTAAGGAACAGCTTAAAAAGAGAATCCTAATGTGATTTCTTTATAATGGGTGTGTTCCTTATCTTATCCTAGTGTCTAAACTCTTCTCCATGGCTGCACCCCCAAATAATATTCCTTTACGTGCTAAGGGGTATCTAGAGAGTGGGATAGGTTTAATAACT
Organism: Balaenoptera ricei; assembly: GCF_028023285.1. Classification (NCBI taxonomy): domain Eukaryota; kingdom Metazoa; phylum Chordata; class Mammalia; order Artiodactyla; family Balaenopteridae; genus Balaenoptera; species Balaenoptera ricei. The sequence continues at coordinate 254,100 of NW_026777467.1, read as the reverse complement.
ACCCTAACCCTAACGCGTACCCTAACCCTAACCCCTACCCTAACCCTAACACGTACCCTAATCCTAACCCGTACCCTAAACCGAGCCCTAACCCTAACACTAACCCTAACCCTAACCCATACCCTACGCCGTACCCGAAACCCTCCCCGAACCCCTACCCTAAGCCGTACCCTAACCCTAACCCTAAGCCTAACCCTAACCCTAGGCTACCCTTGACTGCTTCTGCCTCCAATAGATTTCCTAAGCACTAGTGTTGTAAGGAACAGCTTAAAAAGAGAATCCTAATGTGATTTCTTTATAATGGGTGTGTTCCTTATCTTATCCTAGTGTCTAAACTCTTCTCCATGGCTGCACCCCCAAATAATATTCCTTTACGTGCTAAGGGGTATCTAGAGAGTGGGATAGGTTTAATAACTACCCTAACCCTAACGCGTACCCTAACCCTAACCCCTACCCTAACCCTAACACGTACCCTAATCCTAACCCGTACCCTAAACCGAGCCCTAACCCTAACACTAACCCTAACCCTAACCCTAACCCATACCCTACGCCGTACCCGAACCCCTCCCCGAACCCCTACCCTAAGCCGTACCCTAACCCTAACCCTAAGCCTAACCCTAACCCTAGGCTACCCTTGACTGCTTCTGCCTCCAATAGATTTCCTAAGCACTAGTGTTTTAAGGAACAGCTTAAAAAGAGAATCCTAATGTGATTTCTTTATAATGTATGTGTTCCTTATTTTATCCTAGTGTCTAAACTCTTCTCCATGGCTGGACCCGCAAATAATATTCCTTTACGTGCTAAGGGGTATCTAGAGAGTGGGATAGGTTTAATAACTACCCTAACCCTAACGCGTACCCTAACCCTAACACCTACCCTAACCCTAACACGTACCCTAATCCTAACCCGTACCCTAAACCGAGCCCTAACCCTAACACTAACCCTAACCCTAACCCTAACCCATACCCTACGCCGTACCCGAACCCTAAGCCGTACCCTAAGCCTAACCCTAAGCCTAACCCTAACCCTAGGCTACCCTTGACTGCTTCTGCCTCCAATAGATTTCCTAAGCACTAGTGTTTGAAGGAACAGCTTAAAAAGAGAATCCTAATGTGATTTCTTTATAATGTATGTGTTCCTTATCTTATCCTAGTGTCTAAACTCTTCTCCATGGCTGGACCCCCAAATAATATTCCTTTACGTGCTAAGGGGTATCTAGAGAGTGGGATAGGTTTAATAACTACCCTAACCCTAACGCGTACCCTAACCCTAACACCTACCCTAACCCTAACACGTACCCTAATCCTAACCCGTACCCTAAACCGAGCCCTAACCCTAACACTAACCCTAACCCTAACCCTAACCCATACCCTACGCCGTACCCGAACCCTAAGCCGTACCCTAAGCCTAACCCTAAGCCTAACCCTAACCCTAGGCTACCCTTGACTGCTTCTGCCTCCAATAGATTTCCTAAGCACTAGTGTTTGAAGGAACAGCTTAAAAAGAGAATCCTAATGTGATTTCTTTATAATGGGTGTGTTCCTTATCTTATCCTAGTGTCTAAACTCTTCTCCATGGCTGGACCCCCAAATAATATTCCTTTACGTGCTAAGGGGTATCTAGAGAGTGGGATAGGTTTAATAACTACCCTAACCCTAACGCGTACCCTAACCCTAACCCCTACCCTAACCCTAACACGTACCCTAATCCTAACCCGTACCCTAAACCGAGCCCTAACCCTAACACTAACCCTAACCCTAACCCTAACCCATACCCTACGCCGTACCCGAACCCCTCCCCGAACCCCTACCCTAAGCCGTACCCTAACCCTAACCCTAAGCCTAACCCTAACCCTAGGCTACCCTTGACTGCTTCTGCCTCCAATAGATTTCCTAAGCACTAGTGTTGTAAGGAACAGCTTAAAAAGAGAATCCTAATGTGATTTCTTTATAATGTATGTGTTCCTTATTTTATCCTAGTGTCTAAACTCTTCTCCATGGCTGGACCCCCAAATAATATTCCTTTACGTGCTAAGGGGTATCTAGAGAGTGGGATAGGTTTAATAACTACCCTAACCATAACGCGTACCCTAACCCTAACACCTACCCTAACCCTAACACGTACCCTAATCCTAACCCGTACCCTAAACCGAGCCCTAACCCTAACACTAACCCTAACCCTAACCCATACCCTACGCCGTACCCGAACCCCTCCCCGAACCCGTACCCTAAGCCGTACCCTAAGCCTAACCCTAAGCCTAACCCTAACCCTAGGCTACCCTTGACTGCTTCTGCCTCCAATAGATTTCCTAAGCACTAGTGTTTGAAGGAACAGCTTAAAAAGAGAATCCTAATGTGATTTCTTTATAATGGGTGTGTTCCTTATCTTATCCTAGTGTCTAAACTCTTCTCCATGGCTGGACCCCCAAATAATATTCCTTTACGTGCTAAGGGGTATCTAGAGAGTGGGATAGGTTTAATAACTACCCTAACCCTAACGCGTACCCTAACCCTAACCCCTACCCTAACCCTAACACGTACCCTAATCCTAACCCGTACCCTAAACCGAGCCCTAACCCTAACACTAACCCTAACCCTAACCCTAACCCATACCCTACGCCGTACCCGAACCCCTCCCCGAACCCGTACCCTAAGCCGTACCCTAACCCTAACCCTAAGCCTAACCCTAACCCTAGGCTACCCTTGACTGCTTCTGCCACCAATAGATTTCCTAAGCACTAGTGTTTTAAGGAACAGCTTAAAAAGAGAATCCTAATGTGATTTCTTTATAATGTATGTGTTCCTTATTTTGTCCTAGTGTCTAAACTCTTCTCCATGGCTGGACCCGCAAATAATATTCCTTTACGTGCTAAGGGGTATCTAGAGAGTGGGATAGGTTTAATAACTACCCTAACCCTAACGCGTACCCTAACCCTAACACCTACCCTAACCCTAACACGTACCCTAATCCTAACCCGTACCCTAAACCGAGCCCTAACCCTAACACTAACCCTAACCCTAACCCTAACCCATACCCTACGCCGTACCCGAACCCTAAGCCGTACCCTAAGCCTAACCCTAAGCCTAACCCTAACCCTAGGCTACCCTTGACTGCTTCTGCCTCCAATAGATTTCCTAAGCACTAGTGTTTTAAGGAACAGCTTAAAAAGAGAATCCTAATGTGATTTCTTTATAATGTATGTGTTCCTTATTTTATCCTAGTGTCTAAACTCTTCTCCATGGCTGGACCCGCAAATAATATTCCTTTACGTGCTAAGGGGTATCTAGAGAGTGGGATAGGTTTAATAACTACCCTAACCCTAACGCGTACCCTAACCCTAACACCTACCCTAACCCTAACACGTACCCTAATCCTAACCCGTACCCTAAACCGAGCCCTAACCCTAACACTAACCCTAACCCTAACCCTAACCCATACCCTACGCCGTACCCGAACCCTAAGCCGTACCCTAAGCCTAACCCTAAGCCTAACCCTAACCCTAGGCTACCCTTGACTGCTTCTGCCTCCAATAGATTTCCTAAGCACTAGTGTTTGAAGGAACAGCTTAAAAAGAGAATCCTAATGTGATTTCTTTATAATGGGTGTGTTCCTTATCTTATCCTAGTGTCTAAACTCTTCTCCATGGCTGGACCCCCAAATAATATTCCTTTACGTGCTAAGGGGTATCTAGAGAGTGGGATAGGTTTAATAACTACCCTAACCCTAACGCGTACCCTAACCCTAACACCTACCCTAACCCTAACACGTACCCTAATCCTAACCCGTACCCTAAACCGAGCCCTAACCCTAACACTAACCCTAACCCTAACCCTAACCCATACCCTACGCCGTACCCGAACCCTAAGCCGTACCCTAAGCCTAACCCTAAGCCTAACCCTAACCCTAGGCTACCCTTGACTGCTTCTGCCTCCAATAGATTTCCTAAGCACTAGTGTTTGAAGGAACAGCTTAAAAAGAGAATCCTAATGTGATTTCTTTATAATGGGTGTGTTCCTTATCTTATCCTAGTGTCTAAACTCTTCTCCATGGCTGGACCCCCAAATAATATTCCTTTACGTGCTAAGGGGTATCTAGAGAGTGGGATAGGTTTAATAACTACCCTAACCCTAACGCGTACCCTAACCCTAACCCCTACCCTAACCCTAACACGTACCCTAATCCTAACCTGTACCCTAAACCGAGCCCTAACCCTAACACTAACCCTAACCCTAACCCTAACCCATACCCTACGCCGTACCCGAACCCCTCCCCGAACCCCTACCCTAAGCCGTACCCTAACCCTAACCCTAAGCCTAACCCTAACCCTAGGCTACCCTTGACTGCTTCTGCCTCCAATAGATTTCCTAAGCACTAGTGTTGTAAGGAACAGCTTAAAAAGAGAATCCTAATGTGATTTCTTTATAATGTATGTGTTCCTTATTTTATCCTAGTGTCTAAACTCTTCTCCATGGCTGGACCCCCAAATAATATTCCTTTACGTGCTAAGGGGTATCTAGAGAGTGGGATAGGTTTAATAACTACCCTAACCATAACGCGTACCCTAACCCTAACACCTACCCTAACCCTAACACGTACCCTAATCCTAACCCGTACCCTAAACCGAGCCCTAACCCTAACACTAACCCTAACCCTAACCCATACCCTACGCCGTACCCGAACCCCTCCCCGAACCCGTACCCTAAGCCGTACCCTAAGCCTAACCCTAAGCCTAACCCTAACCCTAGGCTACCCTTGACTGCTTCTGCCTCCAATAGATTTCCTAAGCACTAGTGTTTGAAGGAACAGCTTAAAAAGAGAATCCTAATGTGATTTCTTTATAATGGGTGTGTTCCTTATCTTATCCTAGTGTCTAAACTCTTCTCCATGGCTGGACCCCCAAATAATATTCCTTTACGTGCTAAGGGGTATCTAGAGAGTGGGATAGGTTTAATAACTACCCTAACCCTAACGCGTACCCTAACCCTAACCCCTACCCTAACCCTAACACGTACCCTAATCCTAACCCGTACCCTAAACCGAGCCCTAACCCTAACACTAACCCTAACCCTAACCCTAACCCATACCCTACGCCGTACCCGAACCCCTCCCCGAACCCGTACCCTAAGCCGTACCCTAACCCTAACCCTAAGCCTAACCCTAACCCTAGGCTACCCTTGACTGCTTCTGCCTCCAATAGATTTCCTAAGCACTAGTGTTTTAAGGAACAGCTTAAAAAGAGAATCCTAATGTGATTTCTTTATAATGTATGTGTTCCTTATTTTATCCTAGTGTCTAAACTCTTCTCCATGGCTGGACCCGCAAATAATATTCCTTTACGTGCTAAGGGGTATCTAGAGAGTGGGATAGGTTTAATAACTACCCTAACCCTAACGCGTACCCTAACCCTAACCCCTACCCTAACCCTAACACGTACCCTAATCCTAACCCGTACCCTAAACCGAGCCCTAACCCTAACACTAACCCTAACCCTAACCCTAACCCATACCCTACGCCGTACCCGAACCCTAAGCCGTACCCTAAGCCTAACCCTAAGCCTAACCCTAACCCTAGGCTACCCTTGACTGCTTCTGCCTCCAATAGATTTCCTAAGCACTAGTGTTTTAAGGAACAGCTTAAAAAGAGAATCCTAATGTGATTTCTTTATAATGTATGTGTTCCTTATTTTATCCTAGTGTCTAAACTCTTCTCCATGGCTGGACCCGCAAATAATATTCCTTTACGTGCTAAGGGGTATCTAGAGAGTGGGATAGGTTTAATAACTACCCTAACCCTAACGCGTACCCTAACCCTAACACCTACCCTAACCCTAACACGTACCCTAATCCTAACCCGTACCCTAAACCGAGCCCTAACCCTAACACTAACCCTAACCCTAACCCTAACCCATACCCTATGCCGTACCCGAACCCCTCCCCGAACCCGTACCCTAAGCCATACCCTAAGCCTAACCCTAAGCCTAACCCTAACCCTAGGCTACCCTTGACTGCTTCTGCCTCCAATAGATTTCCTAAGCACTAGTGTTTGAAGGAACAGCTTAAAAAGAGAATCCTAATGTGATTTCTTTATAATGTATGTGTTCCTTATCTTATCCTAGTGTCTAAACTCTTCTCCATGGCTGGACCCCCAAATAATATTCCTTTACGTGCTAAGGGGTATCTAGAGAGTGGGATAGGTTTAATAACTACCCTAACCCTAACGCGTACCCTAACCCTAACACCTACCCTAACCCTAACACGTACCCTAATCCTAACCCGTACCCTAAACCGAGCCCTAACCCTAACACTAACCCTAACCCTAACCCTAACCCATACCCTACGCCGTACCCGAACCCTAAGCCGTACCCTAAGCCTAACCCTAAGCCTAACCCTAACCCTAGGCTACCCTTGACTGCTTCTGCCTCCAATAGATTTCCTAAGCACTAGTGTTTGAAGGAACAGCTTAAAAAGAGAATCCTAATGTGATTTCTTTATAATGGGTGTGTTCCTTATCTTATCCTAGTGTCTAAACTCTTCTCCATGGCTGGACCCCCAAATAATATTCCTTTACGTGCTAAGGGGTATCTAGAGAGTGGGATAGGTTTAATAACTACCCTAACCCTAACGCGTACCCTAACCCTAACCCCTACCCTAACCCTAACACGTACCCTAATCCTAACCCGTACCCTAAACCGAGCCCTAACCCTAACACTAACCCTAACCCTAACCCTAACCCATACCCTACGCCGTACCCGAACCCCTCCCCGAACCCCTACCCTAAGCCATACCCTAACCCTAACCCTAAGCCTAACCCTAACCCTAGGCTACCCTTGACTGCTTCTGCCTCAAATAGATTTCCTAAGCACTAGTGTTGTAAGGAACAGCTTAAAAAGAGAATCCTAATGTGATTTCTTTATAATGTATGTGTTCCTTATTTTATCCTAGTGTCTAAACTCTTCTCCATGGCTGGACCCCCAAATAATATTCCTTTACGTGCTAAGGGGTATCTAGAGAGTGGGATAGGTTTAATAACTACCCTAACCCTAACGCGTACCCTAACCCTAACCCCTACCCTAACCCTAACACGTACCCTAATCCTAACCCGTACCCTAAACCGAGCCCTAACCCTAACACTAACCCTAACCCTAACCCTAACACATACCCTACGCCGTACCCGAACCCTAAGCCGTACCCTAAGCCTAACCCTAAGCCTAACCCTAACCCTAGGCTACCCTTGACTGCTTCTGCCTCCAATAGATTTCCTAAGCACTAGTGTTTGAAGGAACAGCTTAAAAAGAGAATCCTAATGTGATTTCTTTATAATGGGTGTGTTCCTTATCTTATCCTAGTGTCTAAACTCTTCTCCATGGCTGGACCCCCAAATAATATTCCTTTACGTGCTAAGGGGTATCTAGAGAGTGGGATAGGTTTAATAACTACCCTAACCCTAACGCGTACCCTAACCCTAACCCCTACCCTAACCCTAACACGTACCCTAATCCTAACCCGTACCCTAAACCGAGCCCTAACCCTAACACTAACCCTAACCCTAACCCTAACCCATACCCTACGCCGTACCCGAACCCCTCCCCGAACCCCTACCCTAAGCCGTACCCTAACCCTAACCCTAAGCCTAACCCTAACCCTAGGCTACCCTTGACTGCTTCTGCCTCCAATAGATTTCCTAAGCACTAGTGTTTCAAGGAACAGCTTAAAAAGAGAATCCTAATGTGATTTCTTTATAATGTATGTGTTCCTTATTTTATCCTAGTGTCTAAACTCTTCTCCATGGCTGGACCCCCAAATAATATTCCTTTACGTGCTAAGGGGTATCTAGAGAGTGGGATAGGTTTAATAACTACCCTAACCCTAACGCGTACCCTAACCCTAACACCTACCCTAACCCTAACATGTACCCTAATCCTAACCCGTACCCTAAACCGAGCCCTAACCCTAACACTAACCCTAACCCTAACCCTAACCCATACCCTACGCCGTACCCGACCCCTCCCCGAACCCGTACCCTAAGCCGTACCCTAAGCCTAACCCTAAGCCTAACACTAACCCTAGGCTACCCTTGACTGCTTCTGCCTCCAATAGATTTCCTAAGCACTAGTGTTTGAAGGAACAGCTTAAAAAGAGAATCCTAATGTGATTTCTTTATAATGTATGTGTTCCTTATTTTATCCTAGTGTCTAAACTCTTCTCCATGGCTGGACCCCCAAATAATATTCCTTTACGTGCTAAGGGGTATCTAGAGAGTGGGATAGGTTTAATAACTACCCTAACCCTAACGCGTACCCTAACCCTAACACCTACCCTAACCCTAACACGTACCCTAATCCTAACCCGTACCCTAAACCGAGCCCTAACCCTAACACTAACCCTAACCCTAACCCTAACCCATACCCTACGCCGTACCCGAACCCTAAGCCGTACCCTAAGCCTAACCCTAAGCCTAACCCTAACCCTAGGCTACCCTTGACTGCTTCTGCCTCCAATAGATTTCCTAAGCACTAGTGTTTGAAGGAACAGCTTAAAAAGAGAATCCTAATGTGATTTCTTTATAATGGGTGTGTTCCTTATCTTATCCTAGTGTCTAAACTCTTCTCCATGGCTGGACCCCCAAATAATATTCCTTTACGTGCTAAGGGGTATCTAGAGAGTGGGATAGGTTTAATAACTACCCTAACCCTAACGCGTACCCTAACCCTAACCCCTACCCTAACCCTAACACGTACCCTAATCCTAACCCGTACCCTAAACCGAGCCCTAACCCTAACACTAACCCTAACCCTAACCCTAACCCATACCCTACGCCGTACCCGAACCCCTCCCCGAACCCCTACCCTAAGCCATACCCTAACCCTAACCCTAAGCCTAACCCTAACCCTAGGCTACCCTTGACTGCTTCTGCCTCAAATAGATTTCCTAAGCACTAGTGTTGTAAGGAACAGCTTAAAAAGAGAATCCTAATGTGATTTCTTTATAATGTATGTGTTCCTTATTTTATCCTAGTGTCTAAACTCTTCTCCATGGCTGGACCCCCAAATAATATTCCTTTACGTGCTAAGGGGTATCTAGAGAGTGGGATAGGTTTAATAACTACCCTAACCCTAACGCGTACCCTAACCCTAACCCCTACCCTAACCCTAACACGTACCCTAATCCTAACCCGTACCCTAAACCGAGCCCTAACCCTAACACTAACCCTAACCCTAACCCTAACACATACCCTACGCCGTACCCGAACCCTAAGCCGTACCCTAAGCCTAACCCTAAGCCTAACCCTAACCCTAGGCTACCCTTGACTGCTTCTGCCTCCAATAGATTTCCTAAGCACTAGTGTTTGAAGGAACAGCTTAAAAAGAGAATCCTAATGTGATTTCTTTATAATGGGTGTGTTCCTTATCTTATCCTAGTGTCTAAACTCTTCTCCATGGCTGGACCCCCAAATAATATTCCTTTACGTGCTAAGGGGTATCTAGAGAGTGGGATAGGTTTAATAACTACCCTAACCCTAACGCGTACCCTAACCCTAACCCCTACCCTAACCCTAACACGTACCCTAATCCTAACCCGTACCCTAAACCGAGCCCTAACCCTAACACTAACCCTAACCCTAACCCTAACCCATACCCTACGCCGTACCCGAACCCCTCCCCGAACCCCTACCCTAAGCCGTACCCTAACCCTAACCCTAAGCCTAACCCTAACCCTAGGCTACCCTTGACTGCTTCTGCCTCCAATAGATTTCCTAAGCACTAGTGTTTCAAGGAACAGCTTAAAAAGAGAATCCTAATGTGATTTCTTTATAATGTATGTGTTCCTTATTTTATCCTAGTGTCTAAACTCTTCTCCATGGCTGGACCCCCAAATAATATTCCTTTACGTGCTAAGGGGTATCTAGAGAGTGGGATAGGTTTAATAACTACCCTAACCCTAACGCGTACCCTAACCCTAACACCTACCCTAACCCTAACATGTACCCTAATCCTAACCCGTACCCTAAACCGAGCCCTAACCCTAACACTAACCCTAACCCTAACCCTAACCCATACCCTACGCCGTACCCGACCCCTCCCCGAACCCGTACCCTAAGCCGTACCCTAAGCCTAACCCTAAGCCTAACACTAACCCTAGGCTACCCTTGACTGCTTCTGCCTCCAATAGATTTCCTAAGCACTAGTGTTTGAAGGAACAGCTTAAAAAGAGAATCCTAATGTGATTTCTTTATAATGTATGTGTTCCTTATTTTATCCTAGTGTCTAAACTCTTCTCCATGGCTGGACCCCCAAATAATATTCCTTTACGTGCTAAGGGGTATCTAGAGAGTGGGATAGGTTTAATAACTACCCTAACCCTAACGCGTACCCTAACCCTAACCCCTACCCTAACCCTAACACGTACCCTAATCCTAACCCGTACCCTAAACCGAGCCCTAACCCTAACACTAACCCTAACCCTAACCCTAACCAATACCCTACGCCGTACCCGAACCCCTCCCCAAACCCGTACCCTAAGCCGTACCCTAAGCCTAACCCTAAGCCTAACCCTAACCCTAGGCTACCCTTGACTGCTTCTGCCTCCAATAGATTTCCTAAGCACTAGTGTTGTAAGGAACAGCTTAAAAAGAGAATCCTAATGTGATTTCTTTATAATGTATGTGTTCCTTATTTTATCCTAGTGTCTAAACTCTTCTCCATGGCTGGACCCCCAAATAATATTCCTTTACGTGCTAAGGGGTATCTAGAGAGTGGGATAGGTTTAATAACTACCCTAACCCTAACGCGTACCCTAACCCTAACCCCTACCCTAACCCTAACACGTACCCTAATCCTAACCCGTACCCTAAACCGAGCCCTAACCCTAACACTAACCCTAACCCTAACCCTAACCCATACCCTACGCCGTACCCGAACCCTAAGCCGTACCCTAAGCCTAACCCTAAGCCTAACCCTAACCCTAGGCTACCCTTGACTGCTTCTGCCTCCAATAGATTTCCTAAGCACTAGTGTTTTAAGGAACAGCTTAAAAAGAGAATCCTAATGTGATTTCTTTATAATGTATGTGTTCCTTATTTTATCCTAGTGTCTAAACTCTTTTCCATGGCTGGACCCGCAAATAATATTCCTTTACGTGCTAAGGGGTATCTAGAGAGTGGGATAGGTTTAATAACTACCCTAACCCTAACGCGTACCCTAACCCTAACACCTACCCTAACCCTAACACGTACCCTAATCCTAACCCGTACCCTAAACCGAGCCCTAACCCTAACACTAACCCTAACCCTAACCCTAAACCATACCCTATGCCGTACCCGAACCCCTCCCCGAACCCTTACCCTAAGCCATACCCTAAGCCTAACCCTAAGCCTAACCCTAACCCTAGGCTACCCTTGACTGCTTCTGCCTCCAATAGATTTCCTAAGCACTAGTGTTTGAAGGAACAGCTTAAAAAGAGAATCCTAATGTGATTTCTTTATAATGTATGTGTTCCTTATCTTATCCTAGTGTCTAAACTCTTCTCCATGGCTGGACCCCCAAATAATATTCCTTTACGTGCTAAGGGGTATCTAGAGAGTGGGATAGGTTTAATAACTACCCTAACCCTAACGCGTACCCTAACCCTAACACCTACCCTAACCCTAACACGTACCCTAATCCTAACCCGTACCCTAAACCGAGCCCTAACCCTAACACTAACCCTAACCCTAACCCTAACCCATACCCTACGCCGTACCCGAACCCTAAGCCGTACCCTAAGCCTAACCCTAAGCCTAACCCTAACCCTAGGCTACCCTTGACTGCTTCTGCCTCCAATAGATTTCCTAAGCACTAGTGTTTGAAGGAACAGCTTAAAAAGAGAATCCTAATGTGATTTCTTTATAATGGGTGTGTTCCTTATCTTATCCTAGTGTCTAAACTCTTCTCCATGGCTGGACCCCCAAATAATATTCCTTTACGTGCTAAGGGGTATCTAGAGAGTGGGATAGGTTTAATAACTACCCTAACCCTAACGCGTACCCTAACCCTAACCCCTACCCTAACCCTAACACGTACCCTAATCCTAACCCGTACCCTAAACCGAGCCCTAACCCTAACACTAACCCTAACCCTAACCCTAACCCATACCCTACGCCGTACCCGAACCCCTACCCTAAGCCGTACCCTAACCCTAACCCTAAGCCTAACCCTAACCCTAGGCTACCCTTGACTGCTTCTGCCTCCAATAGATTTCCTAAGCACTAGTGTTTCAAGGAACAGCTTAAAAAGAGAATCCTAATGTGATTTCTTTATAATGTATGTGTTCCTTATTTTATCCTAGTGTCTAAACTCTTCTCCATGGCTGGACCCCCAAATAATATTCCTTTACGTGCTAAGGGGTATCTAGAGAGTGGGATAGGTTTAATAACTACCCTAACCCTAACGCGTACCCTAACCCTAACACCTACCCTAACCCTAACATGTACCCTAATCCTAACCCGTACCCTAAACCGAGCCCTAACCCTAACACTAACCCTAACCCTAACCCTAACCCATACCCTACGCCGTACCCGAACCCCTCCCCGAACCCGTACCCTAAGCCGTACCCTAAGCCTAACCCTAAGCCTAACCCTAACCCTAGGCTACCCTTGACTGCTTCTGCCTCCAATAGATTTCCTAAGCACTAGTGTTTGAAGGAACAGCTTAAAAAGAGAATCCTAATGTGATTTCTTTATAATGTATGTGTTCCTTATTTTATCCTAGTGTCTAAACTCTTCTCCATGGCTGGACCCCCAAATAATATTCCTTTACGTGCTAAGGGGTATCTAGAGAGTGGGATAGGTTTAATAACTACCCTAACCCTAACGCGTACCCTAACCCTAACCCCTACCCTAACCCTAACACGTACCCTAATCCTAACCCGTACCCTAAACCGAGCCCTAACCCTAACACTAACCCTAACCCTAACCCTAACCAATACCCTACACCGTACCCGAACCCCTCCCCAAACCCGTACGCTAAGCCGTACCCTAAGCCTAACCCTAAGCCTAACCCTAACCCTAGGCTACCCTTGACTGCTTCTGCCTCCAATAGATTTCCTAAGCACTAGTGTTGTAAGGAACAGCTTAAAAAGAGAATCCTAATGTGATTTCTTTATAATGTATGTGTTCCTTATTTTATCCTAGTGTCTAAACTCTTCTCCATGGCTGGACCCCCAAATAATATTCCTTTACGTGCTAAGGGGTATCTAGAGAGTGGGATAGGTTTAATAACTACCCTAACCCTAACGCGTACCCTAACCCTAACCCCTACCCTAACCCTAACACGTACCCTAATCCTAACCCGTACCCTAAACCGAGCCCTAACCCTAACACTAACCCTAACCCTAACCCATACCCTACGCCGTACCCGAACCCCTCCCCGAACCCCTACCCTAAGCCGTACCCTAACCCTAACCCTAAGCCTAACCCTAACCCTAGGCTACCCTTGACTGCTTCTGCCTCCAATAGATTTCCTAAGCACTAGTGTTTGAAGGAACAGCTTAAAAAGAGAATCCTAATGTGATTTCTTTATAATGGGTGTGTTCCTTATCTTATCCTAGTGTCTAAACTCTTCTCCATGGCTGGACCCCCAAATAATATTCCTTTACGTGCTAAGGGGTATCTAGAGAGTGGGATAGGTTTAATAACTACCCTAACCCTAACGCGTACCCTAACCCTAACCCCTACCCTAACCCTAACACGTACCCTAATCCTAACCCGTACCCTAAACCGAGCCCTAACCCTAACACTAACCCTAACCCTAACCCTAACCCATACCCTACGCCGTACCCGAACCCCTCCCCGAACCCCTACCCTAAGCCGTACCCTAACCCTAACCCTAAGCCTAAACCTAACCCTAGGCTACCCTTGACTGCTTCTGCCTCCAATAGATTTCCTAAGCACTAGTGTTGTAAGGAACAGCTTAAAAAGAGAATCCTAATGTGATTTCTTTATAATGTATGTGTTCCTTATTTTATCCTAGTGTCTAAACTCTTCTCCATGGCTGGACCCCCAAATAATATTCCTTTACGTGCTAAGGGGTATCTAGAGAGTGGGATAGGTTTAATAACTACCCTAACCCTAACGCGTACCCTAACCCTAACCCCTACCCTAACCCTAACACGTACCCTAATCCTAACCCGTACCCTAAACCGAGCCCTAACCCTAACACTAACCCTAACCCTAACCCTAACCCATACCCTACGCCGTACCCGAACCCTAAGCCGTACCCTAAGCCTAACCCTAAGCCTAACCCTAACCCTAGGCTACCCTTGACTGCTTCTGCCTCCAATAGATTTCCTAAGCACTAGTGTTTGAAGGAACAGCTTAAAAAGAGAATCCTAATGTGATTTCTTTATAATGGGTGTGTTCCTTATCTTATCCTAGTGTCTAAACTCTTCTCCATGGCTGGACCCCCAAATAATATTCCTTTACGTGCTAAGGGGTATCTAGAGAGTGGGATAGGTTTAATAACTACCCTAACCCTAACGCGTACCCTAACCCTAACCCCTACCCTAACCCTAACACGTACCCTAATCCTAACCCGTACCCTAAACCGAGCCCTAACCCTAACACTAACCCTAACCCTAACCCTAACCCATACCCTACGCCGTACCCGAACCCCTCCCCGAACCCCTACCCTAAGCCGTACCCTAACCCTAACCCTAAGCCTAACCCTAACCCTAGGCTACCCTTGACTGCTTCTGCCTCCAATAGATTTCCTAAGCACTAGTGTTTTAAGGAACAGCTTAAAAAGAGAATCCTAATGTGATTTCTTTATAATGTATGTGTTCCTTATTTTATCCTAGTGTCTAAACTCTTCTCCATGGCTGGACCCCCAAATAATATTCCTTTACGTGCTAAGGGGTATCTAGAGAGTGGGATAGGTTTAATAACTACCCTAACCCTAACGCGTACCCTAACCCTAACCCCTACCCTAACCCTAACACGTACCCTTATCCTAACCCGTACCCTAAACCGAGCCCTAACCCTAACACTAACCCTAACCCTAACCCTAACCCATACCCTACGCCGTACCCGAACCCCTCCCCAAACCCGTACCCTAAGCCGTACCCTAAGCCTAACCCTAAGCCTAACCCTAACCCTAAGCTACCCTTGACTGCTTCTGCCTCCAATAGATTTCCTAAGCACTAGTGTTGTAAGGAACAGCTTAAAAAGAGAATCCTAATGTGATTTCTTTATAATGGGTGTGTTCCTTATCTTATCCTAGTGTCTAAACTCTTCTCCATGGCTGCACCCCCAAATAATATTCCTTTACGTGCTAAGGGGTATCTAGAGAGTGGGATAGGTTTAATAACTACCCTAACCCTAACGCGTACCCTAACCCTAACCCCTACCCTAACCCTAACACGTACCCTAATCCTAACCCGTACCCTAAACCGAGCCCTAACCCTAACACTAACCCTAACCCTAACCCATACCCTACGCCGTACCCGAACCCCTCCCCGAACCCCTACCCTAAGCCGTACCCTAACCCTAACCCTAAGCCTAACCCTAACCCTAGGCTACCCTTGACTGCTTCTGCCTCCAATAGATTTCCTAAGCACTAGTGTTGTAAGGAACAGCTTAAAAAGAGAATCCTAATGTGATTTCTTTATAATGGGTGTGTTCCTTATCTTATCCTAGTGTCTAAACTCTTCTCCATGGCTGCACCCCCAAATAATATTCCTTTACGTGCTAAGGGGTATCTAGAGAGTGGGATAGGTTTAATAACTACCCTAACCCTAACGCGTACCCTAACCCTAACCCCTACCCTAACCCTAACACGTACCCTAATCCTAACCCGTACCCTAAACCGAGCCCTAACCCTAACCCTAACCCTAACCCTAACCCATACCCTACGCCGTACCCGAACCCCTCCCCGAACCCCTACCCTAAGCCGTACCCTAACCCTAACCCTAAGCCTAACCCTAACCCTAGGGTACCCTTGACTGCTTCTGCCTCCAATAGATTTCCTAAGCACTAGTGTTTTAAGGAACAGCTTAAAAAGAGAATCCTAATGTGATTTCTTTATAATGTATGTGTTCCTTATTTTATCCTAGTGTCTAAACTCTTCTCCATGGCTGGACCCCCAAATAATATTCCTTTACGTGCTAAGGGGTATCTAGAGAGTGGGATAGGTTTAATAACTACCCTAACCCTAACGCGTACCCTAACCCTAACCCCTACCCTAACCCTAACACGTACCCTAATCCTAACCCGTACCCTAAACCGAGCCCTAACCCTAACACTAACCCTAACCCTAACCCTAACCCATACCCTACGCCGTACCCGAACCCTAAGCCGTACCCTAAGCCTAACCCTAAGCCTAACCCTAACCCTAGGCTACCCTTGACTGCTTCTGCCTCCAATAGATTTCCTAAGCACTAGTGTTTTAAGGAACAGCTTAAAAAGAGAATCCTAATGTGATTTCTTTATAATGTATGTGTTCCTTATTTTATCCTAGTGTCTAAACTCTTCTCCATGGCTGGACCCGCAAATAATATTCCTTTACGTGCTAAGGGGTATCTAGAGAGTGGGATAGGTTTAATAACTACCCTAACCCTAACGCGTACCCTAACCCTAACACATACCCTAACCCTAACACGTACCCTAATCCTAACCCGTACCCTAAACCGAGCCCTAACCCTAACACTAACCCTAACCCTAACCCTAACCCATACCCTACGCCGTACCCGAACCCCTCCCCAAACCCGTACCCTAAGCCGTACCCTAAGCCTAACCCTAAGCCTAACCCTAACCCTAGGCTACCCTTGACTGCTTCTGCCTCCAATAGATTTCCTAAGCACTAGTGTTGTAAGGAACAGCTTAAAAAGAGAATCCTAATGTGATTTCTTTATAATGGGTGTGTTCCTTATCTTATCCTAGTGTCTAAACTCTTCTCCATGGCTGCACCCCCAAATAATATTCCTTTACGTGCTAAGGGGTATCTAGAGAGTGGGATAGGTTTAATAACTACCCTAACCCTAACGCGTACCCTAACCCTAACCCCTACCCTAACCCTAACACGTACCCTAATCCTAACCCGTACCCTAAACCGAGCCCTAACCCTAACACTAACCCTAACCCTAACCCTAACCCATACCCTACGCCGTACCCGAACCCCTCCCCGAACCCCTACCCTAAGCCGTACCCTAACCCTAACCCTAAGCCTAACCCTAACCCTAGGCTACCCTTGACTGCTTCTGCCTCCAATAGATTTCCTAAGCACTAGTGTTTGAAGGAACAGCTTAAAAAGAGAATCCTAATGTGATTTCTTTATAATGTATGTGTTCCTTATCTTATCCTAGTGTCTAAACTCTTCTCCATGGCTGGACCCCCAAATAATATTCCTTTACGTGCTAAGGGGTATCTAGAGAGTGGGATAGGTTTAATAACTACCCTAACCCTAACGCGTACCCTAACCCTAACACCTACCCTAACCCTAACACGTACCCTAATCCTAACCCGTACCCTAAACCGAGCCCTAACCCTAACACTAACCCTAACCCTAACCCTAACCCATACCCTACGCCGTACCCGAACACTAAGCCGTACCCTAAGCCTAACCCTAAGCCTAACCCTAACCCTAGGCTACCCTTGACTGCTTCTGCCTCCAATAGATTTCCTAAGCACTAGTGTTTGAAGGAACAGCTTAAAAAGAGAATCCTAATGTGATTTCTTTATAATGGGTGTGTTCCTTATCTTATCCTAGTGTCTAAACTCTTCTCCATGGCTGGACCCCCAAATAATATTCCTTTACGTGCTAAGGGGTATCTAGAGAGTGGGATAGGTTTAATAACTACCCTAACCCTAACGCGTACCCTAACCCTAACCCCTACCCTAACCCTAACACGTACCCTAATCCTAACCCGTACCCTAAACCGAGCCCTAACCCTAACACTAACCCTAACCCTAACCCTAACCCATACCCTACGCCGTACCCGAACCCCTCCCCGAACCCCTACCCTAAGCCGTACCCTAACCCTAACCCTAAGCCTAAACCTAACCCTAGGCTACCTTTGACTGCTTCTGCCTCCAATAGATTTCCTAAGCACTAGTGTTTTAAGGAACAGCTTAAAAAGAGAATCCTAATGTGATTTCTTTATAATGTATGTGTTCCTTATTTTATCCTAGTGTCTAAACTCTTCTCCATGGCTGGACCCCCAAATAATATTCCTTTACGTGCTAAGGGGTATCTAGAGAGTGGGATAGGTTTAATAACTACCCTAACCCTAACGCGTACCCTAACCCTAACCCCTACCCTAACCCTAACACGTACCCTAATCCTAACCCGTACCCTAAACCGAGCCCTAACCCTAACACTAACCCTAACCCTAACCCTAACCCATACCCTACGCCGTACCCGAACCCCTCCCCAAACCCGTACCCTAAGCCGTACCCTAAGCCTAACCCTAAGCCTAACCCTAACCCTAAGCTACCCTTGACTGCTTCTGCCTCCAATAGATTTCCTAAGCACTAGTGTTGTAAGGAACAGCTTAAAAAGAGAATCCTAATGTGATTTCTTTATAATGGGTGTGTTCCTTACCTTATCCTAGTGTCTAAACTCTTCTCCATGGCTGCACCCCCAAATAATATTCCTTTACGTGCTAAGGGGTATCTAGAGAGTGGGATAGGTTTAATAACTACCCTAACCCTAACGCGTACCCTAACCCTAACCCCTACCCTAACCCTAACACGTACCCTAATCCTAACCCGTACCCTAAACCGAGCCCTAACCCTAACACTAACCCTAACCCTAACCCATACCCTACGCCGTACCCGAACCCCTCCCCGAACCCCTACCCTAAGCCGTACCCTAACCCTAACCCTAAGCCTAACCCTAACCCTAGGCTACCCTTGACTGCTTCTGCCTCCAATAGATTTCCTAAGCACTAGTGTTTTAAGGAACAGCTTAAAAAGAGAATCCTAATGTGATTTCTTTATAATGTATGTGTTCCTTATTTTATCCTAGTGTCTAAACTCTTCTCCATGGCTGGACCCCCAAATAATATTCCTTTACGTGCTAAGGGGTATCTAGAGAGTGGGATAGGTTTAATAACTACCCTAACCCTAACGCGTACCCTAACCCTAACACCTACCCTAACCCTAACACGTACCCTAATCCTAACCCGTACCCTAAACCGAGCCCTAACCCTAACACTAACCCTAACCCTAACCCTAACCCATACCCTACGCCGTACCCGAACCCTAAGCCGTACCCTAAGCCTAACCCTAAGCCTAACCCTAACCCTAGGCTACCCTTGACTGCTTCTGCCTCCAATAGATTTCCTAAGCACTAGTGTTTGAAGGAACAGCTTAAAAAGAGAATCCTAATGTGATTTCTTTATAATGTATGTGTTCCTTATTTTATCCTAGTGTCTAAACTCTTCTCCATGGCTGGACCCGCAAATAATATTCCTTTACGTGCTAAGGGGTATCTAGAGAGTGGGATAGGTTTAATAACTACCCTAACCCTAACGCGTACCCTAACCCTAACACCTACCCTAACCCTAACACGTACCCTAATCCTAACCCGTACCCTAAACCGAGCCCTAACCCTAACACTAACCCTAACCCTAACCCTAACCCATACCCTACGCCGTACCCGAACCCCTCCCCAAACCCGTACCCTAAGCCGTACCCTAAGCCTAACCCTAAGCCTAACCCTAACCCTAGGCTACCCTTGACTGCTTCTGCCTCCAATAGATTTCCTAAGCACTAGTGTTGTAAGGAACAGCTTAAAAAGAGAATCCTAATGTGATTTCTTTATAATGGGTGTGTTCCTTATCTTATCCTAGTGTCTAAACTCTTCTCCATGGCTGCACCCCCAAATAATATTCCTTTACGTGCTAAGGGGTATCTAGAGAGTGGGATAGGTTTAATAACTACCCTAACCCTAACGCGTACCCTAACCCTAACCCCTACCCTAACCCTAACACGTACCCTAATCCTAACCCGTACCCTAAACCGAGCCCTAACCCTAACACTAACCCTAACCCTAACCCGAACCCATACCCTACGCCGTACCCGAACCCCTCCCCGAACCCCTACCCTAAGCCGTACCCTAACCCTAACCCTAAGCCTAACCCTAACCCTAGGCTACCCTTGACTGCTTCTGCCTCCAATAGATTTCCTAAGCACTAGTGTTTGAAGGAACAGCTTAAAAAGAGAATCCTAATATGATTTCTTTATAATGTATGTGTTCCTTATCTTATCCTAGTGTCTAAACTCTTCTCCATGGCTGGACCCCCAAATAATATTCCTTTACGTGCTAAGGGGTATCTAGAGAGTGGGATAGGTTTAATAACTACCCTAACCCTAACGCGTACCCTAACCCTAACACCTACCCTAACCCTAACACGTACCCTAATCCTAACCCGTACCCTAAACCGAGCCCTAACCCTAACACTAACCCTAACCCTAACCCTAACCCATACCCTACGCCGTACCCGAACCCTAAGCCGTACCCTAAGCCTAACCCTAAGCCTAACCCTAACCCTAGGCTACCCTTGACTGCTTCTGCCTCCAATAGATTTCCTAAGCACTAGTGTTTGAAGGAACAGCTTAAAAAGAGAATCCTAATGTGATTTCTTTATAATGGGTGTGTTCCTTATCTTATCCTAGTGTCTAAACTCTTCTCCATGGCTGGACCCCCAAATAATATTCCTTTACGTGCTAAGGGGTATCTAGAGAGTGGGATAGGTTTAATAACTACCCTAACCCTAACGCGTACCCTAACCCTAACCCCTACCCTAACCCTAACACGTACCCTAATCCTAACCCGTACCCTAAACCGAGCGCTAACCCGAACACTAACCCTAACCCTAACCCTAACCCATACCCTACGCCGTACCCGAACCCCTCCCCGAACCCCTACCCTAAGCCGTACCCTAACCCTAACCCTAAGCCTAACCCTAACCCTAGGCTACCCTTGACTGCTTCTGCCTCCAATAGATTTCCTAAGCACTAGTGTTTTAAGGAACAGCTTAAAAAGAGAATCCTAATGTGATTTCTTTATAATGTATGTGTTCCTTATTTTATCCTAGTGTCTAAACTCTTCTCCATGGCTGGACCCCCAAATAATATTCCTTTACGTGCTAAGGGGTATCTAGAGAGTGGGATAGGTTTAATAACTACCCTAACCCTAACGCGTACCCTAACCCTAACCCCTACCCTAACCCTAACACGTACCCTAATCCTAACCCGTACCCTAAACCGAGCCCTAACCCTAACACTAACCCTAACCCTAACCCTAACCCATACCCTACGCCGTACCCGAACCCCTCCCCAAACCCGTACCCTAAGCCGTACCCTAAGCCTAACCCTAAGCCTAACCCTAACCCTAGGCTACCCTTGACTGCTTCTGCCTCCAATAGATTTCCTAAGCACTAGTGTTGTAAGGAACAGCTTAAAAAGAGAATCCTAATGTGATTTCTTTATAATGTATGTGTTCCTTATTTTATCCTAGTGTCTAAACTCTTCTCCATGGCTGCACCCCCAAATAATATTCCTTTACGTGCTAAGGGGTATCTAGAGAGTGGGATAGGTTTAATAACTACCCTAACCCTAACGCGTACCCTAACCCTAACCCCTACCCTAACCCTAACACGTACCCTAATCCTAACCCGTACCCTAAACCGAGCCCTAACCCTAACACTAACCCTAACCCTAACCCTAACCCATACCCTACGCCGTACCCGAACCCTAAGCCGTACCCTAAGCCTAACCCTAAGCCTAACCCTAACCCTAGGCTACCCTTGACTGCTTCTGCCTCCAATAGATTTCCTAAGCACTAGTGTTTGAAGGAACAGCTTAAAAAGAGAATCCTAATGTGATTTCTTTATAATGGGTGTGTTCCTTATCTTATCCTAGTGTCTAAACTCTTCTCCATGGCTGGACCCCCAAATAATATTCCTTTACGTGCTAAGGGGTATCTAGAGAGTGGGATAGGTTTAATAACTACCCTAACCCTAACGCGTACCCTAACCCTAACCCCTACCCTAACCCTAACACGTACCCTAATCCTAACCCGTACCCTAAACCGAGCCCTAACCCTAACACTAACCCTAACCCTAACCCTAACCCATACCCTACGCCGTACCCGAACCCCTCCCCGAACCCCTACCCTAAGCCGTACCCTAACCCTAACCCTAAGCCTAACCCTAACCCTAGGCTACCCTTGACTGCTTCTGCCTCCAATAGATTTCCTAAGCACTAGTGTTTCAAGGAACAGCTTAAAAAGAGAATCCTAATGTGATTTCTTTATAATGTATGTGTTCCTTATTTTATCCTAGTGTCTAAACTCTTCTCCATGGCTGGACCCCCAAATAATATTCCTTTACGTGCTAAGGGGTATCTAGAGAGTGGGATAGGTTTAATAACTACCCTAACCCTAACGCGTACCCTAACCCTAACACCTACCCTAACCCTAACATGTACCCTAATCCTAACCCGTACCCTAAACCGAGCCCTAACCCTAACACTAACCCTAACCCTAACCCTAACCCATACCCTACGCCGTACCCGAACCCTAAGCCGTACCCTAAGCCTAACCCTAAGCCTAACCCTAACCCTAGGCTACCCTTGACTGCTTCTGCCTCCAATAGATTTCCTAAGCACTAGTGTTTCAAGGAACAGCTTAAAAAGAGAATCCTAATGTGATTTCTTTATAATGTATGTGTTCCTTATTTTATCCTAGTGTCTAAACTCTTCTCCATGGCTGGACCCCGAAATAATATTCCTTTACGTGCTAAGGGGTATCTAGAGAGTGGGATAGGTTTAATAACTACCCTAACCCTAACGCGTACCCTAACCCTAACCCCTACCCTAACCCTAACACGTACCCTAATCCTAACCCGTACCCTAAACCGAGCCCTAACCCTAACACTAACCCTAACCCTAACCCTAACCCATACCCTACGCCGTACCCGAACCCCTCCCCAAACCCGTACCCTAAGCCGTACCCTAAGCCTAACCCTAAGCCTAACCCTAACCCTAAGCTACCCTTGACTGCTTCTGCCTCCAATAGATTTCCTAAGCACTAGTGTTGTAAGGAACAGCTTAAAAAGAGAATCCTAATGTGATTTCTTTATAATGGGTGTGTTCCTTATCTTATCCTAGTGTCTAAACTCTTCTCCATGGCTGCACCCCCAAATAATATTCCTTTACGTGCTAAGGGGTATCTAGAGAGTGGGATAGGTTTAATAACTACCCTAACCCTAACGCGTACCCTAACCCTAACCCCTACCCTAACCCTAACACGTACCCTAATCCTAACCCGTACCCTAAACCGAGCCCTAACCCTAACACTAACCCTAACCCTAACCCATACCCTACGCCGTACCCGAACCCCTCCCCGAACCCCTACCCTAAGCCGTACCCTAACCCTAACCCTAAGCCTAACCCTAACCCTAGGCTACCCTTGACTGCTTCTGCCTCCAATAGATTTCCTAAGCACTAGTGTTTTAAGGAACAGCTTAAAAAGAGAATCCTAATGTGATTTCTTTATAATGTATGTGTTCCTTATTTTATCCTAGTGTCTAAACTCTTCTCCATGGCTGGACCCCCAAATAATATTCCTTTACGTGCTAAGGGGTATCTAGAGAGTGGGATAGGTTTAATAACTACCCTAACCCTAACGCGTACCCTAACCCTAACACCTACCCTAACCCTAACACGTACCCTAATCCTAACCCGTACCCTAAACCGAGCCCTAACCCTAACACTAACCCTAACCCTAACCCTAACCCATACCCTACGCCGTACCCGAACCCTAAGCCGTACCCTAAGCCTAACCCTAAGCCTAACCCTAACCCTAGGCTACCCTTGACTGCTTCTGCCTCCAATAGATTTCCTAAGCACTAGTGTTTGAAGGAACAGCTTAAAAAGAGAATCCTAATGTGATTTCTTTATAATGTATGTGTTCCTTATTTTATCCTAGTGTCTAAACTCTTCTCCATGGCTGGACCCGCAAATAATATTCCTTTACGTGCTAAGGGGTATCTAGAGAGTGGGATAGGTTTAATAACTACCCTAACCCTAACGCGTACCCTAACCCTAACACCTACCCTAACCCTAACACGTACCCTAATCCTAACCCGTACCCTAAACCGAGCCCTAACCCTAACACTAACCCTAACCCTAACCCTAACCCATACCCTACGCCGTACCCGAACCCCTCCCCAAACCCGTACCCTAAGCCGTACCCTAAGCCTAACCCTAAGCCTAACCCTAACCCTAGGCTACCCTTGACTGCTTCTGCCTCCAATAGATTTCCTAAGCACTAGTGTTTTAAGGAACAGCTTAAAAAGAGAATCCTAATGTGATTTCTTTATAATGGGTGTGTTCCTTATCTTATCCTAGTGTCTAAACTCTTCTCCATGGCTGCACCCCCAAATAATATTCCTTTACGTGCTAAGGGGTATCTAGAGAGTGGGATAGGTTTAATAACTACCCTAACCCTAACGCGTACCCTAACCCTAACCCCTACCCTAACCCTAACACGTACCCTAATCCTAACCCGTACCCTAAACCGAGCCCTAACCCTAACACTAACCCTAACCCTAACCCTAACCCATACCCTACGCCGTACCCGAACCCCTCCCCGAACCCCTACCCTAAGCCGTACCCTAACCCTAACCCTAAGCCTAACCCTAACCCTAGGCTACCCTTGACTGCTTCTGCCTCCAATAGATTTCCTAAGCACTAGTGTTTGAAGGAACAGCTTAAAAAGAGAATCCTAATGTGATTTCTTTATAATGTATGTGTTCCTTATCTTATCCTAGTGTCTAAACTCTTCTCCATGGCTGGACCCCCAAATAATATTCCTTTACGTGCTAAGGGGTATCTAGAGAGTGGGATAGGTTTAATAACTACCCTAACCCTAACGCGTACCCTAACC
The DNA here is from genome assembly GCF_028023285.1 of Balaenoptera ricei. Taxonomy (NCBI): domain Eukaryota; kingdom Metazoa; phylum Chordata; class Mammalia; order Artiodactyla; family Balaenopteridae; genus Balaenoptera; species Balaenoptera ricei. Next base: position 229,175 of record NW_026777467.1, on the reverse strand, counting down.
CTAACACCTACCCTAACCCTAACACGTACCCTAATCCTAACCCGTACCCTAAACCGAGCCCTAACCCTAACACTAACCCTAACCCTAACCCTAACCCATACCCTACGCCGTACCCGAACCCTAAGCCGTACCCTAAGCCTAACCCTAAGCCTAACCCTAACCCTAGGCTACCCTTGACTGCTTCTGCCTCCAATAGATTTCCTAAGCACTAGTGTTTGAAGGAACAGCTTAAAAAGAGAATCCTAATGTGATTTCTTTATAATGGGTGTGTTCCTTATCTTATCCTAGTGTCTAAACTCTTCTCCATGGCTGGACCCCCAAATAATATTCCTTTACGTGCTAAGGGGTATCTAGAGAGTGGGATAGGTTTAATAACTACCCTAACCCTAACGCGTACCCTAACCCTAACCCCTACCCTAACCCTAACACGTACCCTAATCCTAACCCGTACCCTAAACCGAGCGCTAACCCGAACACTAACCCTAACCCTAACCCTAACCCATACCCTACGCCGTACCCGAACCCCTCCCCGAACCCCTACCCTAAGCCGTACCCTAACCCTAACCCTAAGCCTAACCCTAACCCTAGGCTACCCTTGACTGCTTCTGCCTCCAATAGATTTCCTAAGCACTAGTGTTTTAAGGAACAGCTTAAAAAGAGAATCCTAATGTGATTTCTTTATAATGTATGTGTTCCTTATTTTATCCTAGTGTCTAAACTCTTCTCCATGGCTGGACCCCCAAATAATATTCCTTTACGTGCTAAGGGGTATCTAGAGAGTGGGATAGGTTTAATAACTACCCTAACCCTAACGCGTACCCTAACCCTAACCCCTACCCTAACCCTAACACGTACCCTAATCCTAACCCGTACCCTAAACCGAGCCCTAACCCTAACACTAACCCTAACCCTAACCCTAACCCATACCCTACGCCGTACCCGAACCCCTCCCCAAACCCGTACCCTAAGCCGTACCCTAAGCCTAACCCTAAGCCTAACCCTAACCCTAGGCTACCCTTGACTGCTTCTGCCTCCAATAGATTTCCTAAGCACTAGTGTTGTAAGGAACAGCTTAAAAAGAGAATCCTAATGTGATTTCTTTATAATGTATGTGTTCCTTATTTTATCCTAGTGTCTAAACTCTTCTCCATGGCTGCACCCCCAAATAATATTCCTTTACGTGCTAAGGGGTATCTAGAGAGTGGGATAGGTTTAATAACTACCCTAACCCTAACGCGTACCCTAACCCTAACCCCTACCCTAACCCTAACACGTACCCTAATCCTAACCCGTACCCTAAACCGAGCCCTAACCCTAACACTAACCCTAACCCTAACCCTAACCCATACCCTACGCCGTACCCGAACCCTAAGCCGTACCCTAAGCCTAACCCTAAGCCTAACCCTAACCCTAGGCTACCCTTGACTGCTTCTGCCTCCAATAGATTTCCTAAGCACTAGTGTTTGAAGGAACAGCTTAAAAAGAGAATCCTAATGTGATTTCTTTATAATGGGTGTGTTCCTTATCTTATCCTAGTGTCTAAACTCTTCTCCATGGCTGGACCCCCAAATAATATTCCTTTACGTGCTAAGGGGTATCTAGAGAGTGGGATAGGTTTAATAACTACCCTAACCCTAACGCGTACCCTAACCCTAACCCCTACCCTAACCCTAACACGTACCCTAATCCTAACCCGTACCCTAAACCGAGCCCTAACCCTAACACTAACCCTAACCCTAACCCTAACCCATACCCTACGCCGTACCCGAACCCCTCCCCGAACCCCTACCCTAAGCCGTACCCTAACCCTAACCCTAAGCCTAACCCTAACCCTAGGCTACCCTTGACTGCTTCTGCCTCCAATAGATTTCCTAAGCACTAGTGTTTCAAGGAACAGCTTAAAAAGAGAATCCTAATGTGATTTCTTTATAATGTATGTGTTCCTTATTTTATCCTAGTGTCTAAACTCTTCTCCATGGCTGGACCCCCAAATAATATTCCTTTACGTGCTAAGGGGTATCTAGAGAGTGGGATAGGTTTAATAACTACCCTAACCCTAACGCGTACCCTAACCCTAACACCTACCCTAACCCTAACATGTACCCTAATCCTAACCCGTACCCTAAACCGAGCCCTAACCCTAACACTAACCCTAACCCTAACCCTAACCCATACCCTACGCCGTACCCGAACCCTAAGCCGTACCCTAAGCCTAACCCTAAGCCTAACCCTAACCCTAGGCTACCCTTGACTGCTTCTGCCTCCAATAGATTTCCTAAGCACTAGTGTTTTAAGGAACAGCTTAAAAAGAGAATCCTAATGTGATTTCTTTATAATGTATGTGTTCCTTATTTTATCCTAGTGTCTAAACTCTTCTCCATGGCTGGACCCGCAAATAATATTCCTTTACGTGCTAAGGGGTATCTAGAGAGTGGGATAGGTTTAATAACTACCCTAACCCTAACGCGTACCCTAACCCTAACACCTACCCTAACCCTAACACGTACCCTAATCCTAACCCGTACCCTAAACCGAGCCCTAACCCTAACACTAACCCTAACCCTAACCCTAACCCATACCCTACGCCGTACCCGAACCCCTCCCCAAACCCGTACCCTAAGCCGTACCCTAAGCCTAACCCTAAGCCTAACCCTAACCCTAGGCTACCCTTGACTGCTTCTGCCTCCAATAGATTTCCTAAGCACTAGTGTTGTAAGGAACAGCTTAAAAAGAGAATCCTAATGTGATTTCTTTATAATGGGTGTGTTCCTTATCTTATCCTAGTGTCTAAACTCTTCTCCATGGCTGCACCCCCAAATAATATTCCTTTACGTGCTAAGGGGTATCTAGAGAGTGGGATAGGTTTAATAACTACCCTAACCCTAACGCGTACCCTAACCCTAACCCCTACCCTAACCCTAACACGTACCCTAATCCTAACCCGTACCCTAAACCGAGCCCTAACCCTAACACTAACCCTAACCCTAACCCTAACCCATACCCTACGCCGTACCCGAACCCCTCCCCGAACCCTTACCCTAAGCCATACCCTAAGCCTAACCCTAAGCCTAACCCTAACCCTAGGCTACCCTTGACTGCTTCTGCCTCCAATAGATTTCCTAAGCACTAGTGTTTGAAGGAACAGCTTAAAAAGAGAATCCTAATGTGATTTCTTTATAATGTATGTGTTCCTTATCTTATCCTAGTGTCTAAACTCTTCTCCATGGCTGGACCCCCAAATAATATTCCTTTACGTGCTAAGGGGTATCTAGAGAGTGGGATAGGTTTAATAACTACCCTAACCCTAACGCGTACCCTAACCCTAACACCTACCCTAACCCTAACACGTACCCTAATCCTAACCCGTACCCTAAACCGAGCCCTAACCCTAACACTAACCCTAACCCTAACCCTAACCCATACCCTACGCCGTACCCGAACCCTAAGCCGTACCCTAAGCCTAACCCTAAGCCTAACCCTAACCCTAGGCTACCCTTGACTGCTTCTGCCTCCAATAGATTTCCTAAGCACTAGTGTTTGAAGGAACAGCTTAAAAAGAGAATCCTAATGTGATTTCTTTATAATGGGTGTGTTCCTTATCTTATCCTAGTGTCTAAACTCTTCTCCATGGCTGGACCCCCAAATAATATTCCTTTACGTGCTAAGGGGTATCTAGAGAGTGGGATAGGTTTAATAACTACCCTAACCCTAACGCGTACCCTAACCCTAACCCCTACCCTAACCCTAACACGTACCCTAATCCTAACCCGTACCCTAAACCGAGCCCTAACCCTAACACTAACCCTAACCCTAACCCTAACCCATACCCTACGCCGTACCCGAACCCCTACCCTAAGCCGTACCCTAACCCTAACCCTAAGCCTAACCCTAACCCTAGGCTACCCTTGACTGCTTCTGCCTCCAATAGATTTCCTAAGCACTAGTGTTTCAAGGAACAGCTTAAAAAGAGAATCCTAATGTGATTTCTTTATAATGTATGTGTTCCTTATTTTATCCTAGTGTCTAAACTCTTCTCCATGGCTGGACCCGCAAATAATATTCCTTTACGTGCTAAGGGGTATCTAGAGAGTGGGATAGGTTTAATAACTACCCTAACCCTAACGCGTACCCTAACCCTAACCCCTACCCTAACCCTAACACGTACCCTAATCCTAACCCGTACCCTAAACCGAGCCCTAACCCTAACACTAACCCTAACCCTAACCCTAACCCATACCCTACGCCGTACCCGAACCCCTCCCCAAACCCGTACCCTAAGCCGTACCCTAAGCCTAACCCTAAGCCTAACCCTAACCCTAGGTTACCCTTGACTGCTTCTGCCTCCAATAGATTTCCTAAGCACTAGTGTTGTAAGGAACAGCTTAAAAAGAGAATCCTAATGTGATTTCTTTATAATGGGTGTGTTCCTTATCTTATCCTAGTGTCTAAACTCTTCTCCATGGCTGCACCCCCAAATAATATTCCTTTACGTGCTAAGGGGTATCTAGAGAGTGGGATAGGTTTAATAACTACCCTAACCCTAACGCGTACCCTAACCCTAACCCCTACCCTAACCCTAACACGTACCCTAATCCTAACCCGTACCCTAAACCGAGCCCTAACCCTAACACTAACCCTAACCCTAACCCTAACCGATACCCTACGCCGTACCCGAACCCCTCCCCGAACCCGTACCCTAAGCAGTACCCTAAGCCTAACCCTAAGCCTAACCCTAACCCTAGGCTACCCTTGACTGCTTCTGCCTCCAATAGATTTCCTAAGCACTAGTGTTTTAAGGAACAGCTTAAAAAGAGAATCCTAATGTGATTTCTTTATAATGTATGTGTTCCTTATTTTATCCTAGTGTCTAAACTCTTCTCCATGGCTGGACCCCCAAATAATATTCCTTTACGTGCTAAGGGGTATCTAGAGAGTGGGATAGGTTTAATAACTACCCTAACCCTAACGCGTACCCTAACCCTAACCCCTACCCTAACCCTAACACGTACCCTAATCCTAACCCGTACCCTAAACCGAGCCCTAACCCTAACACTAACCCTAACCCTAACCCTAACCCATACCCTACGCCGTACCCGAACCCCTCCCCGAACCCCTACCCTAAGCCGTACCCTAACCCTAACCCTAAGCCTAACCCTAACCCTAGGCTACCCTTGACTGCTTCTGCCTCCAAAGATTTCCTAAGCACTAGTGTTTGAAGGAACAGCTTAAAAAGAGAATCCTAATGTGATTTCTTTATAATGGGTGTGTTCCTTATCTTATCCTAGTGTCTAAACTCTTCTCCATGGCTGCACCCCCAAATAATATTCCTTTACGTGCTAAGGGGTATCTAGAGAGTGGGATAAGTTTAATAACTACCCTAACCCTAACGCGTACCCTAACCCTAACACCTACCCTAACCCTAACACGTACCCTAATCCTAACCCGTACCCTAAACCGAGCCCTAACCCTAACACTAACCCTAACCCTAACCCTAACCCATACCCTACGCCGTACCCGAACCCCTCCCCGAACCCGTACCCTAAGCCGTACCCTAAGCCTAACCCTAAGCCTAACCCTAACCCTAGGCTACCCTTGACTGCTTCTGCCTCCAATAGATTTCCTAAGCACTAGTGTTTTAAGGAACAGCTTAAAAAGAGAATCCTAATGTGATTTCTTTATAATGTATGTGTTCCTTATTTTATCCTAGTGTCTAAACTCTTCTCCATGGCTGGACCCCCAAATAATATTCCTTTACGTGCTAAGGGGTATCTAGAGAGTGGGATAGGTTTAATAACTACCCTAACCCTAACGCGTACCCTAACCCTAACCCCTACCCTAACCCTAACACGTACCCTAATCCTAACCCGTACCCTAAACCAAGCCCTAACCCTAACACTAACCCTAACCCTAACCCTAACCCATACCCTACGCCGTACCCGAACCCCTCCCCGAATCCCTACCCTAAGCCGTACCCTAACCCTAACCCTAAGCCTAACCCTAACCCTAGGCTACCCTTGACTGCTTCTGCCTCCAATAGATTTCCTAAGCACTAGCGTTTTAAGGAACAGCTTAAAAAGAGAATCCTAATGTGATTTCTTTATAATGTATGTGTTCCTTATTTTATCCTAGTGTCTAAACTCTTCTCCATGGCTGGACCCCCAAATAATATTCCTTTACGTGCTAAGGGGTATCTAGAGAGTGGGATAGGTTTAATAACTACCCTAACCCTAACGCGTACCCTAACCCTAACCCCTACCCTAACCCTAACACGTACCCTAATCCTAACCCGTACCCTAAACCGAGCCCTAACCCTAACACTAACCCTAACCCTAACCCTAACCCATACCCTACGCCGTACCCGAACCCCTCCACAAACCCGTACCCTAAGCCGTACCCTAAGCCTAACCCTAAGCCTAACCCTAACCCTAGGCTACCCTTGACTGCTTCTGCCTCCAATAGATTTCCTAAGCACTAGTGTTTGAAGGAACAGCTTAAAAAGAGAATCCTAATGTGATTTCTTTATAATGGGTGTGTTCCTTATCTTATCCTAGTGTCTAAACTCTTCTCCATGGCTGCACCCCCAAATAATATTCCTTTACGTGCTAAGGGGTATCTAGAGAGTGGGATAGGTTTAATAACTACCCTAACCCTAACGCGTACCCTAACCCTAACCCCTACCCTAACCCTAACACGTACCCTAATCCTAACCCGTACCCTAAACCGAGCCCTAACCCTAACACTAACCCTAACCCTAACCCTAACCCATACCCTACGCCGTACCCGAACCCCTCCACAAACCCGTACCCTAAGCCGTACCCTAAGCCTAACCCTAAGCCTAACCCTAACCCTAGGCTACCCTTGACTGGTTCTGCCTCCAATAGATTTCCTAAGCACTAGTGTTTGAAGGAACAGCTTAAAAAGAGAATCCTAATGTGATTTCTTTATAATGGGAGTGTTCCTTATCTTATCCTAGTGTCTAAACTCTTCTCCATGGCTGGACCCCCAAATAATATTCCTTTACGTGCTAACGGATATCTAGAGAGTGGGATAGGTTTAATAACTACCCTAACCCTAACACGTACCCTAACCCTAACCCCTACCCTAACCCTAACACGTACCCTAATCCTAACCCGTACCCTGAACCGAGCCCTAACCCTAACACTAACCCTAACCCTAACCCTAACCCATACCCTACGCCGTACCCGAACCCCTCCCCGAACCCGTACCCTAAGCCGTACCCTAAGCCTAACCCTAAGCCTAACCCTAACCCTAGGCTACCCTTGACTGCTTCTGCCTCCAATAGATTTCCTAAGCACTAGTGTTTTAAGGAACGGCTTAAAAACAGAATCCTAATGTGATTTCTTTATAATGGGTGTGTTCCTTATCTTATCCTAGTGTCTAAACTCTTCTCCATGGCTGGACCCCCAAATAATATTCCTTTACGTGCTAAGGGGTATCTAGAGAGTGGGATAGGTTTAATAACTACCCTAACCCTAACGCGTACCCTAACCCTAACTCCTACCCTAACCCTAACACGTACCCTAATCCTAACCCGTACCCTAAACTGAGCCCTAACCCTAACACTAACCCTAACCCTAACCCTAACCCATACCCTACACTGTACCCGAACCCCTCCCCGAAACCGTACCCTAAGCCGTACCCTAACCCTAACCCTAAGCCTAACCCTAACCCTAGGCTACCCTTGACTGCTTCTGCCTCCAATAGATTTCCTAAGCACTAGTGTTTGAAGGAACAGCTTAAAAAGAGAATCCTAATGTGATTTCTTTATAATGGGTGTGTTCCTTATCTTATCCTAGTGTCTAAACTCTTCTCCATGGCTGGACCCCCAAATAATATTCCTTTACGTGCTAAGGGGTATCTAGAGAGTGGGATAGGTTTAATAACTACCCTAAACCTAACGCGTACCCTAACCCTAACCCCTACCCTAACCCTAACCCGTACCCTAATCCTAACCCGTACCCTAAACCGAGCCCTAACCCTAACACTAACCCTAACCCTAACCCTAACCCATACCCTACGCCGTACCCGAACCCCTCCCCGAACCCGTACCCTAAGCCGTACCCTAAGCCTAACCCTAAGCCTAACACTAACCCTAGGCTACCCTTGACTGCTTCTGCCTCCAATAGATTTCCTAAGCACTAGTGTTTGAAGGAACAGCTTAAAAAGAGAATCCTAATGTGATTTCTTTATAATGGGTGTGTTCCTTATCTTATCCTAGTGTCTAAACTCTTCTCCATGGCTGGACCCCCAAATAATATTCCTTTACATGCTAAGGGGTATCTAGAGAGTGGGATAGGTTTAATAACTACCCTAACCCTAACGCGTACCCTAACCCTAACCCCTACCCTAACCCTAACACGTACCCTAATCCTAACCCGTACCCTGAACCGAGCCCTAACCCTAACACTAACCCTAACCCTAACCCTAACCCATACCCTACGCCGTACCCGAACCCCTCCCCGAACCCGTACCCTAAGCCGTACCCTAAGCCTAACCCTAAGCCTAACCCTAACCCTAGGCTACCCTTGACTGCTTCTGCCTCCAATAGATTTCCTAAGCACTAGTGTTTTAAGGAACGGCTTAAAAACAGAATCCTAATGTGATTTCTTTATAATGGGTGTGTTCCTTATCTTATCCTAGTGTCTAAACTCTTCTCCATGGCTGGACCCCCAAATAATATTCCTTTACGTGCTAAGGGGTATCTAGAGAGTGGGATAGGTTTAATAACTACCCTAACCCTAACGCGTACCCTAACCCTAACTCCTACCCTAACCCTAACACGTACCCTAATCCTAACCCGTACCCTAAACTGAGCCCTAACCCTAACACTAACCCTAACCCTAACCCTAACCCATACCCTACACTGTACCCGAACCCCTCCCCGAAACCGTACCCTAAGCCGTACCCTAACCCTAACCCTAAGCCTAACCCTAACCCTAGGCTACCCTTGACTGCTTCTGCCTCCAATAGATTTCCTAAGCACTAGTGTTTGAAGGAACAGCTTAAAAAGAGAATCCTAATGTGATTTCTTTATAATGGGTGTGTTCCTTATCTTATCCTAGTGTCTAAACTCTTCTCCATGGCTGGACCCCCAAATAATATTCCTTTACGTGCTAAGGGGTATCTAGAGAGTGGGATAGGTTTAATAACTACCCTAAACCTAACGCGTACCCTAACCCTAACCCCTACCCTAACCCTAACCCGTACCCTAATCCTAACCCGTACCCTAAACCGAGCCCTAACCCTAACACTAACCCTAACCCTAACCCTAACCCATACCCTACGCCGTACCCGAACCCCTCCCCGAACCCGTACCCTAAGCCGTACCCTAAGCCTAACCCTAAGCCTAACACTAACCCTAGGCTACCCTTGACTGCTTCTGCCTCCAATAGATTTCCTAAGCACTAGTGTTTGAAGGAACAGCTTAAAAAGAGAATCCTAATGTGATTTCTTTATAATGGGTGTGTTCCTTATCTTATCCTAGTGTCTAAACTCTTCTCCATGGCTGGACCCCCAAATAATATTCCTTTACATGCTAAGGGGTATCTAGAGAGTGGGATAGGTTTAATAACTACCCTAACCCTAACGCGTACCCTAACCCTAACCCCTACCCTAACCCTAAAACGTACCCTAATCCTAACCCGTACACTAAACCGAGCCCTAACCCTAACTCAAACCCTAACCCTAACCCATACCCTACGCCGTACCCGAACCCCTCCCCGAACCCGTACCCTAAGCCGTACCCTAACCCTAACCCTAACCCTAAGCCTAACCCTAGGCTACCCTTGACTGCTTCTGCCTCCAATAGATTTCCTAAGCACTAGTGTTTGAAGGAACAGCTTAAAAAGAGAATCCTAATGTGATTTCTTTATAATGGGTGTGTTCCTTATCTTATCCTAGTGTCTAAACTCTTCTCCATGGCTGGACCCCCAAATAATATTCCTTTACGTGCTAAGGGGTATCTAGAGAGTGGGATAGGTTTAATAACTACCCTAACCCTAACGCGTACCCTAACCCTAACCCCTACCCTAACCCTAACATGTACCCTAATCCTAACCCGTACACTAAACCGAGCCCTAACCCTAACTCAAACCCTAACCCTAACCCATACCCTACGCCGTACCCGAACCCCTCCCCGAACCCGTAGACTAAGCCGTACCCTAAGCCTAACCCTAAGCCTAACCCTAACCCTAGGCTACCCTTGACTGCTTCTGCCTCCAATAGATTTCCTAAGCACTAGTGTTTGAAGGAACAGCTTAAAAAGAGAATCCTAATGTGATTTCTTTATAATGGGTGTGTTCCTTATCTTATACTAGTGTCTAAACTCTTCTCCATGGCTGGACCCCCAAACAATATTCCTTTACATGCTAAGGGGTATCTAGAGAGTGGGATAGGTTTAATAACTACCCTAACCCTAACGCGTACCCTAACCCTAACCCCTACCCTAACCCTAAAACGTACCCTAATCCTAACCCGTACACTAAACCGAGCCCTAACCCTAACTCAAACCCTAACCCTAACCCTAACCCATACCCTATGCCGTACCCGAACCCCTCCCCGAACCCGTACCCTAAGCCGTACCCTAACCCTAACCCTAAGCCTAACCCTAACCCTAGGCTACCCTTGACTGCTTCTGCCTCCAATAGATTTCCTAAGCACTAGTGTTTGAAGGAACAGCTTAAAAAGAGAATCCTAATGTGATTTCTTTATAATGGGTGTGTTCCTTATCTTATCCTAGTGTCTAAACTCTTCTCCATGGCTGGACCCCCAAATAATATTCCTTTACGTGCTAAGGGGTATCTAGAGAGTGGGATAGGTTTAATAACTACCCTAACCCTAACGCGTACCCTAACCCTAACCCCTACCCTAACCCTAACATGTACCCTAATCCTAACCCGTACACTAAACCGAGCCCTAACCCTAACTCAAACCCTAACCCTAACCCATACCCTACGCCGTACCCGAACCCCTCCCCGAACCCGTAGACTAAGCCGTACCCTAAGCCTAACCCTAAGCCTAACCCTAACCCTAGGCTACCCTTGACTGCTTCTGCCTCCAATAGATTTCCTAAGCACTAGTGTTTGAAGGAACAGCTTAAAAAGAGAATCCTAATGTGATTTCTTTATAATGGGTGTGTTCCTTATCTTATCCTAGTGTCTAAACTCTTCTCCATGGCTGGACCCCCAAATAATATTCCTTTACGTGCTAAGGGGTATCTAGAGAGTGGGATAGGTTTAATAACTACCCTAACCCTAACACGTACCCTAACCCTAACACGTACCCTAATCCTAACCCGTACCCTAAACCGAGCCCTAACCCTAACACGAACCCTAACACTAACCGTAACCCATACCCTACGCCGTACCCGAACCCCTCCCCGAACCCCTACCCTAAGCCGTACCCTAACCCTAACCCTAAGCCTAACACTAACCCTAGGCTACCCTTGACTGCTTCTGCCTCCAATAGATTTCCTAAGCACTAGTGTTTTAAGGAACAACTTAAAAAGAGAATCCTAATGTGATTTGTTTATAATGTATGTGTTCCTTATTTTATCCTAGTGTCTAAACTCTTCTCCATGGCTGGACCCGCAAATAATATTCCTTTACGTGCTAAGGGGTATCTAGAGAGTGGGATAGGTTTAATAACTTCCCTAACCCTAACGCGTACCCTAACCCTAACCCCTACCCTAACCCTAACACGTACCCTAATCCTAACCCGTACCCTGAACCGAGCCCTAACCCTAACACTAACCCTAACCCTAACCCTAACCCATACCCTACGCCGTACCCGAACCCCTCCCCGAACCCGTACCCTAAGCCGTACCCTAAGCCTAACCCTAAGCCTAACCCTAACCCTAGGCTACCCTTGACTGCTTCTGCCTCCAATAGATTTCCTAAGCACTAGTGTTTGAAGAAACAGCTTAAAAAGAGAATCCTAATGTGATTTCTTTATAATGGGTGTGTTCCTTATCTTATCCTAGTGTCTAAACTCTTCTCCATGGCTGGACCCCCAAATAATATTCCTTTACGTGCTAAGGGGTATCTAGAGAGTGGGATAGGTTTAATAACTACCCTAACCCTAACACGTACCCTAACCCTAACCCCTACCCTAACCCTAACACGTACCCTAATCCTAACCCGTACCCTGAACCGAGCCCTAACCCTAACACTAACCCTAACCCTAACCCTAACCCATACCCTACGCCGTACCCGAACCCCTCCCCGAACCCGTACCCTAAGCCGTACCCTAAGCCGTACCCTAAGCCTAACCCTAAGCCTAACCCTAACCCTAGGCTACCCTTGACTGCTTCTGCCTCCAATAGATTTCCTAAGCACTAGTGTTTGAAGGAACAGCTTAAAAAGAGAATCCTAATGTGATTTCTTTATAATGGGTGTGTTCCTTATCTTATCCTAGTGTCTAAACTCTTCTCCATGGCTGGACCCACAAATAATATACCTTTACGTGCTAAGGGGTATCTAGAGAGTGGGATAGGTTTAATAACTACCCTAACCCTAACGCGTACCCTAACCCTAACACCTACCCTAACCCTAAAACGTACCCTAATCCTAACCCGTACACTAAACCGAGCCCTAACCCTAACTCAAACCCTAAACCTAACCCATACCCTACGCCGTACCCGAACCCCTCCCCGAACCCGTACCCTAAGCCGTACCCTAAGCCTAACCCTAAGCCTAACCCTAACCCTAGGCTACCCTTGACTGCTTCTGCCTCCAATAGATTTCCTAAGCACTAGTGTTTGAAGGAACAGCTTAAAAAGAGAATCCTAATGTGATTTCTTTATAATGGGTGTGTTCCTTATCTTATCCTAGTGTCTAAACTCTTCTCCATGGCTGGACCCCCAAATAATATTCCTTTACGTGCTAAGGGGTATCTAGAGAGTGGGATAGGTTTAATAACTACCCTAACCCTAATGCGTACCCTAACCCTAACCCCTACCCTAACCCTAACACTTACCCTAATCCTAACCCGTACCCTAAACCGAGCCCTAACCCTAACACGAACCCTAACCCTAACCCTAACCCATACCCTACGCCGTACCCGAACCCCTCCCCGAACCCCTACCCTAAGCCGTACCCTAACCCTAAACCTAAGCCTAACCCTAACCCTAGGCTACCCTTGACTGCTTCTGCCTCCAATAGATTTCCTAATTACTAGTGTTTGAAGGAACGGCTTAAAAAGAGAATCCTAATGTGATTTCTTTATAATGGGTGTGTTCCTTATCTTATCCTAGTGTCTAAACTCTTCTCCATGGCTGGACCCCCAAATAATATTCCTTTACGTGCTAAGGGGTATCTAGAGAGTGGGATAGGTTTAATAACTACCCTAAACCTAACGCGTAACCTAACCCTAACCCCTACCCTAACCCTAACCCGTACCCTAATCCTAACCCGTACCCTAAACCGAGCCCTAACCCTAACACTAACCCTAACCCTAACCCTAACCCTAACCCTAACCCATACCCTACGCCGTACCCGAACCCCTCCCCGAACCCGTACCCTAAGCCGTACCCTAAGCCTAACCCTAAGCCTAACCCTAACCCTAGGCTACCCTTGACTGCTTCTGCCTCCAATAGATTTCCTAAGCACTAGTGTTTGAAGGAACAGCTTAAAAAGAGAATCCTAATGTGATTTCTTTATAATGGGTGTGTTCCTTATCTTATCCTAGTGTCTAAACTCTTCTCCATGGCTGGACCCCCAAATAATATTCCTTTACATGCTAAGGGGTATCTAGAGAGTGGGATAGGTTTAATAACTACCCTAACCCTAACGCGTACCCTAACCCTAACCCCTACCCTAACCCTAAAACGTACCCTAATCCTAACCCGTACACTAAACCGAGCCCTAAACCTAACTCAAACCCTAACCCTAACCCTAACCCATACCTTACGCCGTACCCGAACCCCTCCCCGAACCCGTACCCTAAGCCGTACCCTAACCCTAACCCTAAGCCTAACCCTAACCCTAGGCTACCCTTGACTGCTTCTGCCTCCAATAGATTTCCTAAGCACTAGTGTTTGAAGGAACAGCTTAAAAAGAGAATCCTAATGTGATTTCTTTATAATGGGTGTGTTCCTTATCTTATCCTAGTGTCTAAACTCTTCTCCATGGCTGGACCCCCAAATAATATTCCTTTACGTGCTAAGGGGTATCTAGAGAGTGGGATAGGTTTAATAACTACCCTAACACTAATGCGTACCCTAACCCTAACCCCTACCCTAACCCTAACACGTACCCTAATCCTAACCCGTACACTAAACCGAGCCCTAACCCTAACTCAAACCCTAACCTTAACCCATACCCTACGCCGTACCAGAACCCCTCCCCGAACCCGTAGACTAAGCCGTACCCTAAGCCTAACCCTAAGCCTAACCCTAACCCTAGGCTACCCTTGACTGCTTCTGCCTCCAATAGATTTCCTAAGCACTAGTGTTTGAAGGAACAGCTTAAAAAGAGAATCCTAATGTGATTTCTTTATAATGGGTGTGTTCCTTATCTTATCCTAGTGTGTAAACTCTTCTCCATGGCTGGACCCCCAAATAATATTCCTTTACGTGCTAAGGGGTATCTAGAGAGTGGGATAGGTTTAATAACTACCCTAACCCTAACACGTACCCTAACCCTAACCCCTACCCTAACCCTAACCCCTACCCTAACCCTAACACGTACCCTAATCCTAACCCGTACCCTGAACCGAGCCCTAACCCTAAGACTAACCCTAAGACTAACCCTAACCCATACCCTACGCCGTACCCGAACCCCTCCCCGAACCCGTACCCTAAGCCGTACCCTAAGCCTAACCCTAAGCCTAACCTTAACCCTAGGCTACCCTTGACTGCTTCTGCCTCCAATAGATTTCCTAAGCACTAGTGTTTTAAGGAACGGCTTAAAAACAGAATCCTAATGTGATTTCTTTATAATGGGTGTGTTCCTTATTTATCCTAGTGTCTAAACTCTTCTCCATGGCTGGACCCCCAAATAATATTCCTTTACGTGCTAAGGGGTATCTAGAGAGTGGGATAGGTTTACTAACTACCCTAACCTAATGCGTACCCTAACCCTAACCCCTACCCTAACCCTAACACGTACCCTAATCCTAACCCGTACCCTAAACCGAGCCCTAACCCTAACACTAACCCTAACCCTAACCCTAACCCATACCCTACGCCGTACCCGAACCCCTCCCCGAACCCCTACCCTAAGCCGTACCCTAACCCTAACCCTAAGCCTAACCCTAACCCTAGGCTACCCTTGACTGCTTCTGCCTCCAATAGATTTCCTAAGCACTAGTATTTTAAGGAACAGCTTAAAAAGAGAATCCTAATGTGATTTCTTTATAATGTATGTGTTCCTTATTTTATCCTAGTGTCTAAACTCTTCTCCATGGCTGGACCCCCAAATAATATTCCTTTACGTGCTAAGGGGTATCTAGAGAGTGGGATAGGTTTAATAACTACCCTAACCCTAACGCGTACCCTAACCCTAACCCCTACCCTAACCCTAACACGTACCCTAATCCTAACCCGTACCCTAAACCGAGCCCTAACCCTAACACTAACCCTAACCCTAACCCTAACCCATACCCTACGCCGTACCCGAACCCCTCCCCAAACCCGTACCCTAAGCCATACCCTAAGCCTAACCCTAAGCCTAACCCTAACCCTAGGCTACCCTTGACTGCTTCTGCCTCCAATAGATTTCCTAAGCACTAGTGTTGTAAGGAACAGCTTAAAAAGAGAATCCTAATGTGATTTCTTTATAATGGGTGTGTTCCTTATCTTATCCTAGTGTCTAAACTCTTCTCCATGGCTGCACCCCCAAATAATATTCCTTTACGTGCTAAGGGGTATCTAGAGAGTGGGATAGGTTTAATAACTACCCTAACCCTAACGCGTACCCTAACCCTAACCCCTACCCTAACCCTAACACGTACCCTAATCCTAACCCGTACCCTAAACCGAGCCCTAACCCTAACACTAACCCTAACCCTAACCCTAACCGATACCCTACGCCGTACCCGAACCCCTCCCCGAACCCGTACCCTAAGCAGTACCCTAAGCCTAACCCTAAGCCTAACCCTAACCCTAGGCTACCCTTGACTGCTTCTGCCTCCAATAGATTTCCTAAGCACTAGTGTTTTAAGGAACAGCTTAAAAAGAGAATCCTAATGTGATTTCTTTATAATGTATGTGTTCCTTATTTTATCCTAGTGTCTAAACTCTTCTCCATGGCTGGACCCACAAATAATATTCCTTTACGTGCTAAGGGGTATCTAGAGAGTGGGATAGGTTTAATAACTACCCTAACCCTAACGCGTACCCTAACCCTAACCCCTACCCTAACCCTAACACGTACCCTAATCCTAACCCGTACCCTAAACCGAGCCCTAACCCTAACACTAACCCTAACCCTAACCCTAACCCATACCCTACGCCGTACCCGAACCCCTCCCCGAACCCCTACCCTAAGCCGTACCCTAACCCTAACCCTAACCCTAGGCTACCCTTGACTGCTTCTGCCTCCAAAGATTTCCTAAGCACTAGTGTTTGAAGGAACAGCTTAAAAAGAGAATCCTAATGTGATTTCTTTATAATGTATGTGTTCCTTATTTTATCCTAGTGTCTAAACTCTTCTCCATGGCTGGACCCCCAAATAATATTCCTTTACGTGCTAAGGGGTATCTAGAGAGTGGGATAGGTTTAATAACTACCCTAACCCTAACGCGTACCCTAACCCTAACCCCTACCCTAACCCTAACACGTACCCTAATCCTAACCCGTACCCTAAACCGAGCCCTAACCCTAACACTAACCCTAACCCTAACCCTAACCCATACCCTACGCCGTACCCGAACCCCTCCCCGAACCCGTACCCTAAGCCGTACCCTAAGCCTAACCCTAAGCCTAACCCTAACCCTAGGCTACCCTTGACTGCTTCTGCCTCCAATAGATTTCCTAAGCACTAGTGTTTTAAGGAACAGCTTAAAAAGAGAATCCTAATGTGATTTCTTTATAATGTATGTATTCCTTATTTTATCCTAGTGTCTAAACTCTTCTCCATGGCTGGACCCCCAAATAATATTCCTTTACGTGCTAAGGGGTATCTAGAGAGTGGGATAGGTTTAATAACTACCCTAACCCTAACGCGTACCCTAACCCTAACCCCTACCCTAACCCTAACACGTTCCCTAATCCTAACCCGTACCCTAAACCGAGCCCTAACCCTAACACTAACCCTAACCCTAACCCTAACCCATACCCTACGCCGTACCCGAACCCCTCCCCGAATCCCTACCCTAAGCCGTACCCTAACCCTAACCCTAAGCCTAACCCTAACCCTAGGCTACCCTTGACTGCTTCTGCCTCCAATAGATTTCCTAAGCACTAGCGTTTTAAGGAACAGCTTAAAAAGAGAATCCTAATGTGATTTCTTTATAATGGGTGTGTTCCTTATCTTATCCTAGTGTCTAAACTCTTCTCCATGGCTGCACCCCCAAATAATATTCCTTTACGTGCTAAGGGGTATCTAGAGAGTGGGATAGGTTTAATAACTACCCTAACCCTAACGCATACCCTAACCCTAACACCTACCCTAACCCTAACACGTACCCTAATCCTAACCCGTACCCTAAACCGAGCCCTAACCCTAACACTAACCCTAACCCTAACCCTAACCCATACCCTACGCCGTACCCGAACCCCTCCCCGAACCCGTACCCTAAGCCGTACCCTAAGCCTAACCCTAAGCCTAACCCTAACCCTAGGCTACCCTTGACTGCTTCTGCCTCCAATAGATTTCCTAAGCACTAGTGTTTTAAGGAACAGCTTAAAAAGAGAATCCTAATGTGATTTCTTTATAATGTATGTGTTCCTTATTTTATCCTAGTGTCTAAACTCTTCTCCATGGCTGGACCCCCAAATAATATTCCTTTACGTGCTAAGGGGTATCTAGAGAGTGGGATAGGTTTAATAACTACCCTAACCCTAACGCGTACCCTAACCCTAACCCCTACCCTAACCCTAACACGTACCCTAATCCTAACCCGTACCCTAAACCGAGCCCTAACCCTAACACTAACCCTAACCCTAACCCTAACCCATACCCTACGCCGTACCCAAACCCCTCCCCGAACCCCTACCCTAAGCCGTACCCTAAGCCTAACCCTAAGCCTAACCCTAACCCTAGGCTACCCTTGACTGCTTCTGCCTCCAATAGATTTCCTAAGCACTAGTGTTTTAAGGAACAGCTTAAAAAGAGAATCCTAATGTGATTTCTTTATAATGTATGTGTTCCTTATTTTATCCTAGTGTCTAAAGTCTTCTCCATGGCTGGACCCCCAAATAATATTCCTTTACGTGCTAAGGGGTATCTAGAGAGTGGGATAGGTTTAATAACTACCCTAACCCTAACGCGTACCCTAACTCTAACCCCTACCCTAACCCTAACACGTACCCTAATCCTAACCCGTACCCTAAACCGAGCCCTAACCCTAACACTAACCCTAACCCTAACCCTAACCCATACCCTACGCCGTACCCGAACCCCTCCCCAAACCCGTACCCTAAGCCGTACCCTAAGCCTAACCCTAAGCCTAACCCTAACCCTAGGCTACCCTTGACTGCTTCTGCCTCCAATAGATTTCCTAAGCACTAATGTTGTAAGGAACAGCTTAAAAAGAGAATCCTAATGTGATTTCTTTATAATGGGTGTGTTCCTTATCTTATCCTAGTGTCTAAACTCTTCTCCATGGCTGCACCCCCAAATAATATTCCTTTACGTGCTAAGGGGTATCTAGAGAGTGGGATTGGTTTAATAACTACCCTAACCCTAACGCGTACCCTAACCCTAACCCCTACCCTAACCCTAACACGTACCCTAATCCTAACCCGTACCCTAAACCGAGCCCTAACCCTAACACTAACCCTAACCCTAACCCTAACCCATACCCTACGCCGTACCCGAACCCCTCCCCGAACCCGTACCCTAAGCCGTACCCTAACCCTAACCCTAAGCCTAACCCTAACCCTAGGCTACCCTTGACTGCTTCTGCCTCCAATAGATTTCCTAAGCACTAGTGTTTTAAGGAACAGCTTAAAAAGAGAATCCTAATGTGATTTCTTTATAATGTATGTGTTCCTTATTTTATCCTAGTGTCTAAACTCTTCTCCATGGCTGGACCCCCAAATAATGTTCCTTTACGTGCTAAGGG
The DNA here is from genome assembly GCF_028023285.1 of Balaenoptera ricei. Lineage (NCBI taxonomy): Eukaryota > Metazoa > Chordata > Mammalia > Artiodactyla > Balaenopteridae > Balaenoptera > Balaenoptera ricei. The sequence continues at coordinate 209,927 of NW_026777467.1, read as the reverse complement.
GTATCTAGAGAGCGGGATAGGTTTAATAACTACCCTAACCCTAACGCGTACCCTAACCCTAACCCCTACCCTAACCCTAACACGTACCCTAATCCTAACCCGTACCCTAAACCGAGCCCTAACCCTAACACTAACCCTAACCCTAACCCTAACCCATACCCTACGCCGTACCCGAACCCCTCCCCAAACCCGTACCCTAAGCCGTACCCTAAGCCTAACCCTAAGCCTAACCCTAACCCTAGGCTACCCTTGACTGCTTCTGCCTCCAATAGATTTCCTAAGCACTAGTGTTTGAAGGAACAGCTTAAAAAGAGAATCCTAATGTGATTTCTTTATAATGGGTGTGTTCCTTATCTTATCCTAGTGTCTAAACTCTTCTCCATGGCTGGACCCCCAAATAATATTCCTTTACGTGCTAAGGGGTATCTAGAGAGTGGGATAGGTTTAATAACTACCCTAACCCTAACGCGTACCCTAACCCTAACCCCTACCCTAACCCTAACACGTACCCTAATCCTAACCCGTACCCTAAACCGAGCCCTAACCCTAACACTAACCCTAACCCTAACCCTAACCCATACCCTACGCCGTACCCGAACCCCTCCCCGAACCCCTACCCTAAGCCGTACCCTAACCCTAACCCTAAGCCTAACCCTAACCCTAGGCTACCCTTGACTGCTTCTGCCTCCAATAGATTTCCTAAGCACTAGTGTTTTAAGGAACAGCTTAAAAAGAGAATCCTAATGTGATTTCTTTATAATGTATGTGTTCCTTATTTTATCCTAGTGTCTAAACTCTTCTCCATGGCTGGACCCCCAAATAATATTCCTTTACGTTCTAAGGGGTATCTAGAGAGTGGGATAGGTTTAATAACTACCCTAACCCTAACGCGTACCCTAACCCTAACACCTACCCTAACCCTAACACGTACCCTAATCCTAACCCGTACCCTAAACCGAGCCCTAACCCTAACACTAACCCTAACCCTAACCCTAACCCATACCCTACGCCGTACCCGAACCCCTCCCCGAACCCCTACCCTAAGCCGTACCCTAACCCTAACCCTAAGCCTAACCCTAACCCTAGGCTACCCTTGACTGCTTCTGCCTCCAATAGATTTCCTAAGCACTAGTGTTTTAAGGAACAGCTTAAAAAGAGAATCCTAATGTGATTTCTTTATAATGTATGTGTTCCTTATTTTATCCTAGTGTCTAAACTCTTCTCCATGGCTGGACCCCCAAATAATATTCCTTTACGTGCTAAGGGGTATCTAGAGAGTGGGATAGGTTTAATAACTACCCTAACCATAACGCGTACCCTAACCCTAACACCTACCCTAACCCTAACACGTACCCTAATCCTAACCCGTACCCTAAACCGAGCCCTAACCCTAACACTAACCCTAACCCTAACCCATACCCTACGCCGTACCCGAACCCCTCCCCGAACCCGTACCCTAAGCCGTACCCTAAGCCTAACCCTAAGCCTAACCCTAACCCTAGGCTACCCTTGACTGCTTCTGCCTCCAATAGATTTCCTAAGCACTAGTGTTTGAAGGAACAGCTTAAAAAGAGAATCCTAATGTGATTTCTTTATAATGGGTGTGTTCCTTATCTTATCCTAGTGTCTAAACTCTTCTCCATGGCTGGACCCCCAAATAATATTCCTTTACGTGCTAAGGGGTATCTAGAGAGTGGGATAGGTTTAATAACTACCCTAACCCTAACGCGTACCCTAACCCTAACCCCTACCCTAACCCTAACACGTACCCTAATCCTAACCCGTACCCTAAACCGAGCCCTAACCCTAACACTAACCCTAACCCTAACCCTAACCCATACCCTACGCCGTACCCGAACCCCTCCCCGAACCCCTACCCTAAGCCGTACCCTAAGCCTAACCCTAAGCCTAACCCTAACCCTAGGCTACCCTTGACTGCTTCTGCCTCCAATAGATTTCCTAAGCACTAGTGTTGTAAGGAACAGCTTAAAAAGAGAATCCTAATGTGATTTCTTTATAATGGGTGTGTTCCTTATCTTATCCTAGTGTCTAAACTCTTCTCCATGGCTGCACCCCCAAATAATATTCCTTTACGTGCTAAGGGGTATCTAGAGAGTGGGATAGGTTTAATAACTACCCTAACCCTAACGCGTACCCTAACCCTAACCCCTACCCTAACCCTAACACGTACCCTAATCCTAACCCGTACCCTAAACCGAGCCCTAACCCTAACACTAACCCTAACCCTAACCCTAACCCATACCCTACGCCGTACCCGAACCCCTCCCCGAACCCGTACCCGAAGCCGTACCCTAACCCTAACCCTAAGCCTAACCCTAACCCTAGGCTACCCTTGACTGCTTCTGCCTCCAATAGATTTCCTAAGCACTAGTGTTTTAAGGAACAGCTTAAAAAGAGAATCCTAATGTGATTTCTTTATAATGTATGTGTTCCTTATTTTATCCTAGTGTCTAAACTCTTCTCCATGGCTGGACCCGCAAATAATATTCCTTTACGTGCTAAGGGGTATCTAGAGAGTGGGATAGGTTTAATAACTACCCTAACCCTAACGCGTACCCTAACCCTAACACCTACCCTAACCCTAACACGTACCCTAATCCTAACCCGTACCCTAAACCGAGCCCTAACCCTAACACTAACCCTAACCCTAACCCTAACCCATACCCTACGCCATACCCGAACCCTAAGCCGTACCCTAAGCCTAACCCTAAGCCTAACCCTAACCCTAGGCTACCCTTGACTGCTTCTGCCTCCAATAGATTTCCTAAGCACTAGTGTTTTAAGGAACAGCTTAAAAAGAGAATCCTAATGTGATTTCTTTATAATGTATGTGTTCCTTATTTTATCCTAGTGTCTAAACTCTTCTCCATGGCTGGACCCGCAAATAATATTCCTTTACGTGCTAAGGGGTATCTAGAGAGTGGGATAGGTTTAATAACTACCCTAACCCTAACGCGTACCCTAACCCTAACACCTACCCTAACCCTAACACGTACCCTAATCCTAACCCGTACCCTAAACCGAGCCCTAACCCTAACACTAACCCTAACCCTAACCCTAACCCATACCCTATGCCGTACCCGAACCCCTCCCCGAACCCGTACCCTAAGCCATACCCTAAGCCTAACCCTAAGCCTAACCCTAACCCTAGGCTACCCTTGACTGCTTCTGCCTCCAATAGATTTCCTAAGCACTAGTGTTTGAAGGAATAGCTTAAAAAGAGAATCCTAATGTGATTTCTTTATAATGTATGTGTTCCTTATCTTATCCTAGTGTCTAAACTCTTCTCCATGGCTGGACCCCCAAATAATATTCCTTTACGTGCTAAGGGGTATCTAGAGAGTGGGATAGGTTTAATAACTACCCTAACCCTAACGCGTACCCTAACCCTAACACCTACCCTAACCCTAACACGTACCCTAATCCTAACCCGTACCCTAAACCGAGCCCTAACCCTAACACTAACCCTAACCCTAACCCTAACCCATACCCTACGCCGTACCCGAACCCTAAGCCGTACCCTAAGCCTAACCCTAAGCCTAACCCTAACCCTAGGCTACCCTTGACTGCTTCTGCCTCCAATAGATTTCCTAAGCACTAGTGTTTGAAGGAACAGCTTAAAAAGAGAATCCTAATGTGATTTCTTTATAATGGGTGTGTTCCTTATCTTATCCTAGTGTCTAAACTCTTCTCCATGGCTGGACCCCCAAATAATATTCCTTTACGTGCTAAGGGGTATCTAGAGAGTGGGATAGGTTTAATAACTACCCTAACCCTAACGCGTACCCTAACCCTAACCCCTACCCTAACCCTAACACGTACCCTAATCCTAACCCGTACCCTAAACCGAGCCCTAACCCTAACACTAACCCTAACCCTAACCCTAACCCATACCCTACGCCGTACCCGAACCCCTCCCCGAACCCCTACCCTAAGCCGTACCCTAACCCTAACCCTAAGCCTAACCCTAACCCTAGGCTACCCTTGACTGCTTCTGCCTCCAATAGATTTCCTAAGCACTAGTGTTGTAAGGAACAGCTTAAAAAGAGAATCCTAATGTGATTTCTTTATAATGTATGTGTTCCTTATTTTATCCTAGTGTCTAAACTCTTCTCCATGGCTGGACCCCCAAATAATATTCCTTTACGTGCTAAGGGGTATCTAGAGAGTGGGATAGGTTTAATAACTACCCTAACCATAACGCGTACCCTAACCCTAACACCTACCCTAACCCTAACACGTACCCTAATCCTAACCCGTACCCTAAACCGAGCCCTAACCCTAACACTAACCCTAACCCTAACCCATACCCTACGCCGTACCCGAACCCCTCCCCGAACCCGTACCCTAAGCCGTACCCTAAGCCTAACCCTAAGCCTAACCCTAACCCTAGGCTACCCTTGACTGCTTCTGCCTCCAATAGATTTCCTAAGCACTAGTGTTTGAAGGAACAGCTTAAAAAGAGAATCCTAATGTGATTTCTTTATAATGGGTGTGTTCCTTATCTTATCCTAGTGTCTAAACTCTTCTCCATGGCTGGACCCCCAAATAATATTCCTTTACGTGCTAAGGGGTATCTAGAGAGTGGGATAGGTTTAATAACTACCCTAACCCTAACGCGTACCCTAACCCTAACCCCTACCCTAACCCTAACACGTACCCTAATCCTAACCCGTACCCTAAACCGAGCCCTAACCCTAACACTAACCCTAACCCTAACCCTAACCCATACCCTACGCCGTACCCGAACCCCTCCCCGAACCCGTACCCTAAGCCGTACCCTAACCCTAACCCTAAGCCTAACCCTAACCCTAGGCTACCCTTGACTGCTTCTGCCACCAATAGATTTCCTAAGCACTAGTGTTTTAAGGAACAGCTTAAAAAGAGAATCCTAATGTGATTTCTTTATAATGTATGTGTTCCTTATTTTATCCTAGTGTCTAAACTCTTCTCCATGGCTGGACCCGCAAATAATATTCCTTTACGTGCTAAGGGGTATCTAGAGAGTGGGATAGGTTTAATAACTACCCTAACCCTAACGCGTACCCTAACCCTAACACCTACCCTAACCCTAACACGTACCCTAATCCTAACCCGTACCCTAAACCGAGCCCTAACCCTAACACTAACCCTAACCCTAACCCTAACCCATACCCTACGCCGTACCCGAACCCTAAGCCGTACCCTAAGCCTAACCCTAAGCCTAACCCTAACCCTAGGCTACCCTTGACTGCTTCTGCCTCCAATAGATTTCCTAAGCACTAGTGTTTTAAGGAACAGCTTAAAAAGAGAATCCTAATGTGATTTCTTTATAATGTATGTGTTCCTTATTTTATCCTAGTGTCTAAACTCTTCTCCATGGCTGGACCCGCAAATAATATTCCTTTACGTGCTAAGGGGTATCTAGAGAGTGGGATAGGTTTAATAACTACCCTAACCCTAACGCGTACCCTAACCCTAACACCTACCCTAACCCTAACACGTACCCTAATCCTAACCCGTACCCTAAACCGAGCCCTAACCCTAACACTAACCCTAACCCTAACCCTAACCCATACCCTACGCCGTACCCGAACCCTAAGCCGTACCCTAAGCCTAACCCTAAGCCTAACCCTAACCCTAGGCTACCCTTGACTGCTTCTGCCTCCAATAGATTTCCTAAGCACTAGTGTTTGAAGGAACAGCTTAAAAAGAGAATCCTAATGTGATTTCTTTATAATGGGTGTGTTCCTTATCTTATCCTAGTGTCTAAACTCTTCTCCATGGCTGGACCCCCAAATAATATTCCTTTACGTGCTAAGGGGTATCTAGAGAGTGGGATAGGTTTAATAACTACCCTAACCCTAACGCGTACCCTAACCCTAACACCTACCCTAACCCTAACACGTACCCTAATCCTAACCCGTACCCTAAACCGAGCCCTAACCCTAACACTAACCCTAACCCTAACCCTAACCCATACCCTACGCCGTACCCGAACCCTAAGCCGTACCCTAAGCCTAACCCTAAGCCTAACCCTAACCCTAGGCTACCCTTGACTGCTTCTGCCTCCAATAGATTTCCTAAGCACTAGTGTTTGAAGGAACAGCTTAAAAAGAGAATCCTAATGTGATTTCTTTATAATGGGTGTGTTCCTTATCTTATCCTAGTGTCTAAACTCTTCTCCATGGCTGGACCCCCAAATAATATTCCTTTACGTGCTAAGGGGTATCTAGAGAGTGGGATAGGTTTAATAACTACCCTAACCCTAACGCGTACCCTAACCCTAACCCCTACCCTAACCCTAACACGTACCCTAATCCTAACCCGTACCCTAAACCGAGCCCTAACCCTAACACTAACCCTAACCCTAACCCTAACCCATACCCTACGCCGTACCCGAACCCCTCCCCGAACCCCTACCCTAAGCCGTACCCTAACCCTAACCCTAAGCCTAACCCTAACCCTAGGCTACCCTTGACTGCTTCTGCCTCCAATAGATTTCCTAAGCACTAGTGTTGTAAGGAACAGCTTAAAAAGAGAATCCTAATGTGATTTCTTTATAATGTATGTGTTCCTTATTTTATCCTAGTGTCTAAACTCTTCTCCATGGCTGGACCCCCAAATAATATTCCTTTACGTGCTAAGGGGTATCTAGAGAGTGGGATAGGTTTAATAACTACCCTAACCATAACGCGTACCCTAACCCTAACACCTACCCTAACCCTAACACGTACCCTAATCCTAACCCGTACCCTAAACCGAGCCCTAACCCTAACACTAACCCTAACCCTAACCCATACCCTACGCCGTACCCGAACCCCTCCCCGAACCCGTACCCTAAGCCGTACCCTAAGCCTAACCCTAAGCCTAACCCTAACCCTAGGCTACCCTTGACTGCTTCTGCCTCCAATAGATTTCCTAAGCACTAGTGTTTGAAGGAACAGCTTAAAAAGAGAATCCTAATGTGATTTCTTTATAATGGGTGTGTTCCTTATCTTATCCTAGTGTCTAAACTCTTCTCCATGGCTGGACCCCCAAATAATATTCCTTTACGTGCTAAGGGGTATCTAGAGAGTGGGATAGGTTTAATAACTACCCTAACCCTAACGCGTACCCTAACCCTAACCCCTACCCTAACCCTAACACGTACCCTAATCCTAACCCGTACCCTAAACCGAGCCCTAACCCTAACACTAACCCTAACCCTAACCCTAACCCATACCCTACGCCGTACCCGAACCCCTCCCCGAACCCCTACCCTAAGCCGTACCCTAAGCCTAACCCTAAGCCTAACCCTAACCCTAGGCTACCCTTGACTGCTTCTGCCTCCAATAGATTTCCTAAGCACTAGTGTTGTAAGGAACAGCTTAAAAAGAGAATCCTAATGTGATTTCTTTATAATGGGTGTGTTCCTTATCTTATCCTAGTGTCTAAACTCTTCTCCATGGCTGCACCCCCAAATAATATTCCTTTACGTGCTAAGGGGTATCTAGAGAGTGGGATAGGTTTAATAACTACCCTAACCCTAACGCGTACCCTAACCCTAACCCCTACCCTAACCCTAACACGTACCCTAATCCTAACCCGTACCCTAAACCGAGCCCTAACCCTAACACTAACCCTAACCCTAACCCTAACCCATACCCTACGCCGTACCCGAACCCCTCCCCGAACCCGTACCCTAAGCCGTACCCTAACCCTAACCCTAAGCCTAACCCTAACCCTAGGCTACCCTTGACTGCTTCTGCCTCCAATAGATTTCCTAAGCACTAGTGTTTTAAGGAACAGCTTAAAAAGAGAATCCTAATGTGATTTCTTTATAATGTATGTGTTCCTTATTTTATCCTAGTGTCTAAACTCTTCTCCATGGCTGGACCCGCAAATAATATTCCTTTACGTGCTAAGGGGTATCTAGAGAGTGGGATAGGTTTAATAACTACCCTAACCCTAACGCGTACCCTAACCCTAACACCTACCCTAACCCTAACACGTACCCTAATCCTAACCCGTACCCTAAACCGAGCCCTAACCCTAACACTAACCCTAACCCTAACCCTAACCCATACCCTACGCCGTACCCGAACCCTAAGCCGTACCCTAAGCCTAACCCTAAGCCTAACCCTAACCCTAGGCTACCCTTGACTGCTTCTGCCTCCAATAGATTTCCTAAGCACTAGTGTTTTAAGGAACAGCTTAAAAAGAGAATCCTAATGTGATTTCTTTATAATGTATGTGTTCCTTATTTTATCCTAGTGTCTAAACTCTTCTCCATGGCTGGACCCGCAAATAATATTCCTTTACGTGCTAAGGGGTATCTAGAGAGTGGGATAGGTTTAATAACTACCCTAACCCTAACGCGTACCCTAACCCTAACACCTACCCTAACCCTAACACGTACCCTAATCCTAACCCGTACCCTAAACCGAGCCCTAACCCTAACACTAACCCTAACCCTAACCCTAACCCATACCCTATGCCGTACCCGAACCCCTCCCCGAACCCGTACCCTAAGCCATACCCTAAGCCTAACCCTAAGCCTAACCCTAACCCTAGGCTACCCTTGACTGCTTCTGCCTCCAATAGATTTCCTAAGCACTAGTGTTTGAAGGAACAGCTTAAAAAGAGAATCCTAATGTGATTTCTTTATAATGTATGTGTTCCTTATCTTATCCTAGTGTCTAAACTCTTCTCCATGGCTGGACCCCCAAATAATATTCCTTTACGTGCTAAGGGGTATCTAGAGAGTGGGATAGGTTTAATAACTACCCTAACCCTAACGCGTACCCTAACCCTAACACCTACCCTAACCCTAACACGTACCCTAATCCTAACCCGTACCCTAAACCGAGCCCTAACCCTAACACTAACCCTAACCCTAACCCTAACCCATACCCTACGCCGTACCCGAACCCTAAGCCGTACCCTAAGCCTAACCCTAAGCCTAACCCTAACCCTAGGCTACCCTTGACTGCTTCTGCCTCCAATAGATTTCCTAAGCACTAGTGTTTGAAGGAACAGCTTAAAAAGAGAATCCTAATGTGATTTCTTTATAATGGGTGTGTTCCTTATCTTATCCTAGTGTCTAAACTCTTCTCCATGGCTGGACCCCCAAATAATATTCCTTTACGTGCTAAGGGGTATCTAGAGAGTGGGATAGGTTTAATAACTACCCTAACCCTAACGCGTACCCTAACCCTAACCCCTACCCTAACCCTAACACGTACCCTAATCCTAACCCGTACCCTAAACCGAGCCCTAACCCTAACACTAACCCTAACCCTAACCCTAACCCATACCCTACGCCGTACCCGAACCCCTCCCCGAACCCCTACCCTAAGCCATACCCTAACCCTAACCCTAAGCCTAACCCTAACCCTAGGCTACCCTTGACTGCTTCTGCCTCCAATAGATTTCCTAAGCACTAGTGTTGTAAGGAACAGCTTAAAAAGAGAATCCTAATGTGATTTCTTTATAATGTATGTGTTCCTTATTTTATCCTAGTGTCTAAACTCTTCTCCATGGCTGGACCCCCAAATAATATTCCTTTACGTGCTAAGGGGTATCTAGAGAGTGGGATAGGTTTAATAACTACCCTAACCATAACGCGTACCCTAACCCTAACACCTACCCTAACCCTAACACGTACCCTAATCCTAACCCGTACCCTAAACCGAGCCCTAACCCTAACACTAACCCTAACCCTAACCCATACCCTACGCCATACCCGAACCCCTCCCCGAACCCGTACCCTAAGCCGTACCCTAAGCTTAACCCTAAGCCTAACCCTAACCCTAGGCTACCCTTGACTGCTTCTGCCTCCAATAGATTTCCTAAGCACTAGTGTTTGAAGGAACAGCTTAAAAAGAGAATCCTAATGTGATTTCTTTATAATGGGTGTGTTCCTTATCTTATCCTAGTGTCTAAACTCTTCTCCATGGCTGGACCCCCAAATAATATTCCTTTACGTGCTAAGGGGTATCTAGAGAGTGGGATAGGTTTAATAACTACCCTAACCCTAACGCGTACCCTAACCCTAACCCCTACCCTAACCCTAACACGTACCCTAATCCTAACCCGTACCCTAAACCGAGCCCTAACCCTAACACTAACCCTAACCCTAACCCTAACCCATACCCTACGCCGTACCCGAACCCCTCCCCGAACCCCTACCCTAAGCCGTACCCTAAGCCTAACCCTAAGCCTAACCCTAACCCTAGGCTACCCTTGACTGCTTCTGCCTCCAATAGATTTCCTAAGCACTAGTGTTGTAAGGAACAGCTTAAAAAGAGAATCCTAATGTGATTTCTTTATAATGGGTGTGTTCCTTATCTTATCCTAGTGTCTAAACTCTTCTCCATGGCTGCACCCCCAAATAATATTCCTTTACGTGCTAAGGGGTATCTAGAGAGTGGGATAGGTTTAATAACTACCCTAACCCTAACGCGTACCCTAACCCTAACCCCTACCCTAACCCTAACACGTACCCTAATCCTAACCCGTACCCTAAACCGAGCCCTAACCCTAACACTAACCCTAACCCTAACCCTAACCCATACCCTACGCCGTACCCGAACCCCTCCCCGAACCCGTACCCTAAGCCGTACCCTAACCCTAACCCTAAGCCTAACCCTAACCCTAGGCTACCCTTGACTGCTTCTGCCTCCAATAGATTTCCTAAGCACTAGTGTTTTAAGGAACAGCTTAAAAAGAGAATCCTAATGTGATTTCTTTATAATGTATGTGTTCCTTATTTTATCCTAGTGTCTAAACTCTTCTCCATGGCTGGACCCGCAAATAATATTCCTTTACGTGCTAAGGGGTATCTAGAGAGTGGGATAGGTTTAATAACTACCCTAACCCTAACGCGTACCCTAACCCTAACACCTACCCTAACCCTAACACGTACCCTAATCCTAACCCGTACCCTAAACCGAGCCCTAACCCTAACACTAACCCTAACCCTAACCCTAACCCATACCCTACGCCGTACCCGAACCCTAAGCCGTACCCTAAGCCTAACCCTAAGCCTAACCCTAACCCTAGGCTACCCTTGACTGCTTCTGCCTCCAATAGATTTCCTAAGCACTAGTGTTTTAAGGAACAGCTTAAAAAGAGAATCCTAATGTGATTTCTTTATAATGTATGTGTTCCTTATTTTATCCTAGTGTCTAAACTCTTCTCCATGGCTGGACCCGCAAATAATATTCCTTTACGTGCTAAGGGGTATCTAGAGAGTGGGATAGGTTTAATAACTACCCTAACCCTAACGCGTACCCTAACCCTAACACCTACCCTAACCCTAACACGTACCCTAATCCTAACCCGTACCCTAAACCGAGCCCTAACCCTAACACTAACCCTAACCCTAACCCTAACCCATACCCTATGCCGTACCCGAACCCCTCCCCGAACCCGTACCCTAAGCCATACCCTAAGCCTAACCCTAAGCCTAACCCTAACCCTAGGCTACCCTTGACTGCTTCTGCCTCCAATAGATTTCCTAAGCACTAGTGTTTGAAGGAACAGCTTAAAAAGAGAATCCTAATGTGATTTCTTTATAATGTATGTGTTCCTTATCTTATCCTAGTGTCTAAACTCTTCTCCATGGCTGGACCCCCAAATAATATTCCTTTACGTGCTAAGGGGTATCTAGAGAGTGGGATAGGTTTAATAACTACCCTAACCCTAACGCGTACCCTAACCCTAACACCTACCCTAACCCTAACACGTACCCTAATCCTAACCCGTACCCTAAACCGAGCCCTAACCCTAACACTAACCCTAACCCTAACCCTAACCCATACCCTACGCCGTACCCGAACCCTAAGCCGTACCCTAAGCCTAACCCTAAGCCTAACCCTAACCCTAGGCTACCCTTGACTGCTTCTGCCTCCAATAGATTTCCTAAGCACTAGTGTTTGAAGGAACAGCTTAAAAAGAGAATCCTAATGTGATTTCTTTATAATGGGTGTGTTCCTTATCTTATCCTAGTGTCTAAACTCTTCTCCATGGCTGGACCCCCAAATAATATTCCTTTACGTGCTAAGGGGTATCTAGAGAGTGGGATAGGTTTAATAACTACCCTAACCCTAACGCGTACCCTAACCCTAACCCCTACCCTAACCCTAACACGTACCCTAATCCTAACCCGTACCCTAAACCGAGCCCTAACCCTAACACTAACCCTAACCCTAACCCTAACCCATACCCTACGCCGTACCCGAACCCCTCCCCGAACCCCTACCCTAAGCCATACCCTAACCCTAACCCTAAGCCTAACCCTAACCCTAGGCTACCCTTGACTGCTTCTGCCTCCAATAGATTTCCTAAGCACTAGTGTTGTAAGGAACAGCTTAAAAAGAGAATCCTAATGTGATTTCTTTATAATGTATGTGTTCCTTATTTTATCCTAGTGTCTAAACTCTTCTCCATGGCTGGACCCCCAAATAATATTCCTTTACGTGCTAAGGGGTATCTAGAGAGTGGGATAGGTTTAATAACTACCCTAACCCTAACGCGTACCCTAACCCTAACCCCTACCCTAACCCTAACACGTACCCTAATCCTAACCCGTACCCTAAACCGAGCCCTAACCCTAACACTAACCCTAACCCTAACCCTAACCCATACCCTACGCCGTACCCGAACCCTAAGCCGTACCCTAAGCCTAACCCTAAGCCTAACCCTAACCCTAGGCTACCCTTGACTGCTTCTGCCTCCAATAGATTTCCTAAGCACTAGTGTTTGAAGGAACAGCTTAAAAAGAGAATCCTAATGTGATTTCTTTATAATGGGTGTATTCCTTATCTTATCCTAGTGTCTAAACTCTTCTCCATGGCTGGACCCCCAAATAATATTCCTTTACGTGCTAAGGGGTATCTAGAGAGTGGGATAGGTTTAATAACTACCCTAACCCTAACGCGTACCCTAACCCTAACCCCTACCCTAACCCTAACACGTACCCTAATCCTAACCCGTACCCTAAACCGAGCCCTAACCCTAACACTAACCCTAACCCTAACCCTAACACATACCCTACGCCGTACCCGAACCCCTCCCCGAACCCCTACCCTAAGCCGTACCCTAACCCTAACCCTAAGCCTAACCCTAACCCTAGGCTACCCTTGACTGCTTCTGCCTCCAATAGATTTCCTAAGCACTAGTGTTTCAAGGAACAGCTTAAAAAGAGAATCCTAATGTGATTTCTTTATAATGTATGTGTTCCTTATTTTATCCTAGTGTCTAAACTCTTCTCCATGGCTGGACCCCCAAATAATATTCCTTTACGTGCTAAGGGGTATCTAGAGAGTGGGATAGGTTTAATAACTACCCTAACCCTAACGCGTACCCTAACCCTAACACCTACCCTAACCCTAACATGTACCCTAATCCTAACCCGTACCCTAAACCGAGCCCTAACCCTAACACTAACCCTAACCCTAACCCTAACCCATACCCTACGCCGTACCCGACCCCTCCCCGAACCCGTACCCTAAGCCGTACCCTAAGCCTAACCCTAAGCCTAACACTAACCCTAGGCTACCCTTGACTGCTTCTGCCTCCAATAGATTTCCTAAGCACTAGTGTTTGAAGGAACAGCTTAAAAAGAGAATCCTAATGTGATTTCTTTATAATGTATGTGTTCCTTATTTTATCCTAGTGTCTAAACTCTTCTCCATGGCTGGACCCCCAAATAATATTCCTTTACGTGCTAAGGGGTATCTAGAGAGTGGGATAGGTTTAATAACTACCCTAACCCTAACGCGTACCCTAACCCTAACCCCTACCCTAACCCTAACACGTACCCTAATCCTAACCCGTACCCTAAACCGAGCCCTAACCCTAACACTAACCCTAACCCTAACCCTAACCAATACCCTACGCCGTACCCGAACCCCTCCCCAAACCCGTACCCTAAGCCGTACCCTAAGCCTAACCCTAAGCCTAACCCTAACCCTAGGCTACCCTTGACTGCTTCTGCCTCCAATAGATTTCCTAAGCACTAGTGTTGTAAGGAACAGCTTAAAAAGAGAATCCTAATGTGATTTCTTTATAATGTATGTGTTCCTTATTTTATCCTAGTGTCTAAACTCTTCTCCATGGCTGGACCCCCAAATAATATTCCTTTACGTGCTAAGGGGTATCTAGAGAGTGGGATAGGTTTAATAACTACCCTAACCCTAACGCGTACCCTAACCCTAACCCCTACCCTAACCCTAACACGTACCCTAATCCTAACCCGTACCCTAAACCGAGCCCTAACCCTAACACTAACCCTAACCCTAACCCTAACCCATACCCTACGCCGTACCCGAACCCTAAGCCGTACCCTAAGCCTAACCCTAAGCCTAACCCTAACCCTAGGCTACCCTTGACTGCTTCTGCCTCCAATAGATTTCCTAAGCACTAGTGTTTTAAGGAACAGCTTAAAAAGAGAATCCTAATGTGATTTCTTTATAATGTATGTGTTCCTTATTTTATCCTAGTGTCTAAACTCTTTTCCATGGCTGGACCCGCAAATAATATTCCTTTACGTGCTAAGGGGTATCTAGAGAGTGGGATAGGTTTAATAACTACCCTAACCCTAACGCGTACCCTAACCCTAACACCTACCCTAACCCTAACACGTACCCTAATCCTAACCCGTACCCTAAACCGAGCCCTAACCCTAACACTAACCCTAACCCTAACCCTAAACCATACCCTATGCCGTACCCGAACCCCTCCCCGAACCCTTACCCTAAGCCATACCCTAAGCCTAACCCTAAGCCTAACCCTAACCCTAGGCTACCCTTGACTGCTTCTGCCTCCAATAGATTTCCTAAGCACTAGTGTTTGAAGGAACAGCTTAAAAAGAGAATCCTAATGTGATTTCTTTATAATGTATGTGTTCCTTATCTTATCCTAGTGTCTAAACTCTTCTCCATGGCTGGACCCCCAAATAATATTCCTTTACGTGCTAAGGGGTATCTAGAGAGTGGGATAGGTTTAATAACTACCCTAACCCTAACGCGTACCCTAACCCTAACACCTACCCTAACCCTAACACGTACCCTAATCCTAACCCGTACCCTAAACCGAGCCCTAACCCTAACACTAACCCTAACCCTAACCCTAACCCATACCCTACGCCGTACCCGAACCCTAAGCCGTACCCTAAGCCTAACCCTAAGCCTAACCCTAACCCTAGGCTACCCTTGACTGCTTCTGCCTCCAATAGATTTCCTAAGCACTAGTGTTTGAAGGAACAGCTTAAAAAGAGAATCCTAATGTGATTTCTTTATAATGGGTGTGTTCCTTATCTTATCCTAGTGTCTAAACTCTTCTCCATGGCTGGACCCCCAAATAATATTCCTTTACGTGCTAAGGGGTATCTAGAGAGTGGGATAGGTTTAATAACTACCCTAACCCTAACGCGTACCCTAACCCTAACCCCTACCCTAACCCTAACACGTACCCTAATCCTAACCCGTACCCTAAACCGAGCCCTAACCCTAACACTAACCCTAACCCTAACCCTAACCCATACCCTACGCCGTACCCGAACCCCTACCCTAAGCCGTACCCTAACCCTAACCCTAAGCCTAACCCTAACCCTAGGCTACCCTTGACTGCTTCTGCCTCCAATAGATTTCCTAAGCACTAGTGTTTCAAGGAACAGCTTAAAAAGAGAATCCTAATGTGATTTCTTTATAATGTATGTGTTCCTTATTTTATCCTAGTGTCTAAACTCTTCTCCATGGCTGGACCCCCAAATAATATTCCTTTACGTGCTAAGGGGTATCTAGAGAGTGGGATAGGTTTAATAACTACCCTAACCCTAACGCGTACCCTAACCCTAACACCTACCCTAACCCTAACATGTACCCTAATCCTAACCCGTACCCTAAACCGAGCCCTAACCCTAACACTAACCCTAACCCTAACCCTAACCCATACCCTACGCCGTACCCGAACCCCTCCCCGAACCCGTACCCTAAGCCGTACCCTAAGCCTAACCCTAAGCCTAACCCTAACCCTAGGCTACCCTTGACTGCTTCTGCCTCCAATAGATTTCCTAAGCACTAGTGTTTGAAGGAACAGCTTAAAAAGAGAATCCTAATGTGATTTCTTTATAATGTATGTGTTCCTTATTTTATCCTAGTGTCTAAACTCTTCTCCATGGCTGGACCCCCAAATAATATTCCTTTACGTGCTAAGGGGTATCTAGAGAGTGGGATAGGTTTAATAACTACCCTAACCCTAACGCGTACCCTAACCCTAACCCCTACCCTAACCCTAACACGTACCCTAATCCTAACCCGTACCCTAAACCGAGCCCTAACCCTAACACTAACCCTAACCCTAACCCTAACCAATACCCTACACCGTACCCGAACCCCTCCCCAAACCCGTACGCTAAGCCGTACCCTAAGCCTAACCCTAAGCCTAACCCTAACCCTAGGCTACCCTTGACTGCTTCTGCCTCCAATAGATTTCCTAAGCACTAGTGTTGTAAGGAACAGCTTAAAAAGAGAATCCTAATGTGATTTCTTTATAATGTATGTGTTCCTTATTTTATCCTAGTGTCTAAACTCTTCTCCATGGCTGGACCCCCAAATAATATTCCTTTACGTGCTAAGGGGTATCTAGAGAGTGGGATAGGTTTAATAACTACCCTAACCCTAACGCGTACCCTAACCCTAACCCCTACCCTAACCCTAACACGTACCCTAATCCTAACCCGTACCCTAAACCGAGCCCTAACCCTAACACTAACCCTAACCCTAACCCATACCCTACGCCGTACCCGAACCCCTCCCCGAACCCCTACCCTAAGCCGTACCCTAACCCTAACCCTAAGCCTAACCCTAACCCTAGGCTACCCTTGACTGCTTCTGCCTCCAATAGATTTCCTAAGCACTAGTGTTTGAAGGAACAGCTTAAAAAGAGAATCCTAATGTGATTTCTTTATAATGGGTGTGTTCCTTATCTTATCCTAGTGTCTAAACTCTTCTCCATGGCTGGACCCCCAAATAATATTCCTTTACGTGCTAAGGGGTATCTAGAGAGTGGGATAGGTTTAATAACTACCCTAACCCTAACGCGTACCCTAACCCTAACCCCTACCCTAACCCTAACACGTACCCTAATCCTAACCCGTACCCTAAACCGAGCCCTAACCCTAACACTAACCCTAACCCTAACCCTAACCCATACCCTACGCCGTACCCGAACCCCTCCCCGAACCCCTACCCTAAGCCGTACCCTAACCCTAACCCTAAGCCTAACCCTAACCCTAGGCTACCCTTGACTGCTTCTGCCACCAATAGATTTCCTAAGCACTAGTGTTTTAAGGAACAGCTTAAAAAGAGAATCCTAATGTGATTTCTTTATAATGTATGTGTTCCTTATTTTATCCTAGTGTCTAAACTCTTCTCCATGGCTGGACCCGCAAATAATATTCCTTTACGTGCTAAGGGGTATCTAGAGAGTGGGATAGGTTTAATAACTACCCTAACCCTAACGCGTACCCTAACCCTAACACCTACCCTAACCCTAACACGTACCCTAATCCTAACCCGTACCCTAAACCGAGCCCTAACCCTAACACTAACCCTAACCCTAACCCTAACCCATACCCTACGCCGTACCCGAACCCTAAGCCGTACCCTAAGCCTAACCCTAAGCCTAACCCTAACCCTAGGCTACCCTTGACTGCTTCTGCCTCCAATAGATTTCCTAAGCACTAGTGTTTTAAGGAACAGCTTAAAAAGAGAATCCTAATGTGATTTCTTTATAATGTATGTGTTCCTTATTTTATCCTAGTGTCTAAACTCTTCTCCATGGCTGGACCCGCAAATAATATTCCTTTACGTGCTAAGGGGTATCTAGAGAGTGGGATAGGTTTAATAACTACCCTAACCCTAACGCGTACCCTAACCCTAACACCTACCCTAACCCTAACACGTACCCTAATCCTAACCCGTACCCTAAACCGAGCCCTAACCCTAACACTAACCCTAACCCTAACCCTAACCCATACCCTACGCCGTACCCGAACCCTAAGCCGTACCCTAAGCCTAACCCTAAGCCTAACCCTAACCCTAGGCTACCCTTGACTGCTTCTGCCTCCAATAGATTTCCTAAGCACTAGTGTTTGAAGGAACAGCTTAAAAAGAGAATCCTAATGTGATTTCTTTATAATGGGTGTGTTCCTTATCTTATCCTAGTGTCTAAACTCTTCTCCATGGCTGGACCCCCAAATAATATTCCTTTACGTGCTAAGGGGTATCTAGAGAGTGGGATAGGTTTAATAACTACCCTAACCCTAACGCGTACCCTAACCCTAACACCTACCCTAACCCTAACACGTACCCTAATCCTAACCCGTACCCTAAACCGAGCCCTAACCCTAACACTAACCCTAACCCTAACCCTAACCCATACCCTACGCCGTACCCGAACCCTAAGCCGTACCCTAAGCCTAACCCTAAGCCTAACCCTAACCCTAGGCTACCCTTGACTGCTTCTGCCTCCAATAGATTTCCTAAGCACTAGTGTTTGAAGGAACAGCTTAAAAAGAGAATCCTAATGTGATTTCTTTATAATGGGTGTGTTCCTTATCTTATCCTAGTGTCTAAACTCTTCTCCATGGCTGGACCCCCAAATAATATTCCTTTACGTGCTAAGGGGTATCTAGAGAGTGGGATAGGTTTAATAACTACCCTAACCCTAACGCGTACCCTAACCCTAACCCCTACCCTAACCCTAACACGTACCCTAATCCTAACCCGTACCCTAAACCGAGCCCTAACCCTAACACTAACCCTAACCCTAACCCTAACCCATACCCTACGCCGTACCCGAACCCCTCCCCGAACCCCTACCCTAAGCCGTACCCTAACCCTAACCCTAAGCCTAACCCTAACCCTAGGCTACCCTTGACTGCTTCTGCCTCCAATAGATTTCCTAAGCACTAGTGTTGTAAGGAACAGCTTAAAAAGAGAATCCTAATGTGATTTCTTTATAATGTATGTGTTCCTTATTTTATCCTAGTGTCTAAACTCTTCTCCATGGCTGGACCCCCAAATAATATTCCTTTACGTGCTAAGGGGTATCTAGAGAGTGGGATAGGTTTAATAACTACCCTAACCATAACGCGTACCCTAACCCTAACACCTACCCTAACCCTAACACGTACCCTAATCCTAACCCGTACCCTAAACCGAGCCCTAACCCTAACACTAACCCTAACCCTAACCCATACCCTACGCCGTACCCGAACCCCTCCCCGAACCCGTACCCTAAGCCGTACCCTAAGCCTAACCCTAAGCCTAACCCTAACCCTAGGCTACCCTTGACTGCTTCTGCCTCCAATAGATTTCCTAAGCACTAGTGTTTGAAGGAACAGCTTAAAAAGAGAATCCTAATGTGATTTCTTTATAATGGGTGTGTTCCTTATCTTATCCTAGTGTCTAAACTCTTCTCCATGGCTGGACCCCCAAATAATATTCCTTTACGTGCTAAGGGGTATCTAGAGAGTGGGATAGGTTTAATAACTACCCTAACCCTAACGCGTACCCTAACCCTAACCCCTACCCTAACCCTAACACGTACCCTAATCCTAACCCGTACCCTAAACCGAGCCCTAACCCTAACACTAACCCTAACCCTAACCCTAACCCATACCCTACGCCGTACCCGAACCCCTCCCCGAACCCCTACCCTAAGCCGTACCCTAAGCCTAACCCTAAGCCTAACCCTAACCCTAGGCTACCCTTGACTGCTTCTGCCTCCAATAGATTTCCTAAGCACTAGTGTTGTAAGGAACAGCTTAAAAAGAGAATCCTAATGTGATTTCTTTATAATGGGTGTGTTCCTTATCTTATCCTAGTGTCTAAACTCTTCTCCATGGCTGCACCCCCAAATAATATTCCTTTACGTGCTAAGGGGTATCTAGAGAGTGGGATAGGTTTAATAACTACCCTAACCCTAACGCGTACCCTAACCCTAACCCCTACCCTAACCCTAACACGTACCCTAATCCTAACCCGTACCCTAAACCGAGCCCTAACCCTAACACTAACCCTAACCCTAACCCTAACCCATACCCTACGCCGTACCCGAACCCCTCCCCGAACCCGTACCCTAAGCCGTACCCTAACCCTAACCCTAAGCCTAACCCTAACCCTAGGCTACCCTTGACTGCTTCTGCCTCCAATAGATTTCCTAAGCACTAGTGTTTTAAGGAACAGCTTAAAAAGAGAATCCTAATGTGATTTCTTTATAATGTATGTGTTCCTTATTTTATCCTAGTGTCTAAACTCTTCTCCATGGCTGGACCCGCAAATAATATTCCTTTACGTGCTAAGGGGTATCTAGAGAGTGGGATAGGTTTAATAACTACCCTAACCCTAACGCGTACCCTAACCCTAACACCTACCCTAACCCTAACACGTACCCTAATCCTAACCCGTACCCTAAACCGAGCCCTAACCCTAACACTAACCCTAACCCTAACCCTAACCCATACCCTACGCCGTACCCGAACCCTAAGCCGTACCCTAAGCCTAACCCTAAGCCTAACCCTAACCCTAGGCTACCCTTGACTGCTTCTGCCTCCAATAGATTTCCTAAGCACTAGTGTTTTAAGGAACAGCTTAAAAAGAGAATCCTAATGTGATTTCTTTATAATGTATGTGTTCCTTATTTTATCCTAGTGTCTAAACTCTTCTCCATGGCTGGACCCGCAAATAATATTCCTTTACGTGCTAAGGGGTATCTAGAGAGTGGGATAGGTTTAATAACTACCCTAACCCTAACGCGTACCCTAACCCTAACACCTACCCTAACCCTAACACGTACCCTAATCCTAACCCGTACCCTAAACCGAGCCCTAACCCTAACACTAACCCTAACCCTAACCCTAACCCATACCCTATGCCGTACCCGAACCCCTCCCCGAACCCGTACCCTAAGCCATACCCTAAGCCTAACCCTAAGCCTAACCCTAACCCTAGGCTACCCTTGACTGCTTCTGCCTCCAATAGATTTCCTAAGCACTAGTGTTTGAAGGAACAGCTTAAAAAGAGAATCCTAATGTGATTTCTTTATAATGTATGTGTTCCTTATCTTATCCTAGTGTCTAAACTCTTCTCCATGGCTGGACCCCCAAATAATATTCCTTTACGTGCTAAGGGGTATCTAGAGAGTGGGATAGGTTTAATAACTACCCTAACCCTAACGCGTACCCTAACCCTAACACCTACCCTAACCCTAACACGTACCCTAATCCTAACCCGTACCCTAAACCGAGCCCTAACCCTAACACTAACCCTAACCCTAACCCTAACCCATACCCTACGCCGTACCCGAACCCTAAGCCGTACCCTAAGCCTAACCCTAAGCCTAACCCTAACCCTAGGCTACCCTTGACTGCTTCTGCCTCCAATAGATTTCCTAAGCACTAGTGTTTGAAGGAACAGCTTAAAAAGAGAATCCTAATGTGATTTCTTTATAATGGGTGTGTTCCTTATCTTATCCTAGTGTCTAAACTCTTCTCCATGGCTGGACCCCCAAATAATATTCCTTTACGTGCTAAGGGGTATCTAGAGAGTGGGATAGGTTTAATAACTACCCTAACCCTAACGCGTACCCTAACCCTAACCCCTACCCTAACCCTAACACGTACCCTAATCCTAACCCGTACCCTAAACCGAGCCCTAACCCTAACACTAACCCTAACCCTAACCCTAACCCATACCCTACGCCGTACCCGAACCCCTCCCCGAACCCCTACCCTAAGCCATACCCTAACCCTAACCCTAAGCCTAACCCTAACCCTAGGCTACCCTTGACTGCTTCTGCCTCCAATAGATTTCCTAAGCACTAGTGTTGTAAGGAACAGCTTAAAAAGAGAATCCTAATGTGATTTCTTTATAATGTATGTGTTCCTTATTTTATCCTAGTGTCTAAACTCTTCTCCATGGCTGGACCCCCAAATAATATTCCTTTACGTGCTAAGGGGTATCTAGAGAGTGGGATAGGTTTAATAACTACCCTAACCATAACGCGTACCCTAACCCTAACACCTACCCTAACCCTAACACGTACCCTAATCCTAACCCGTACCCTAAACCGAGCCCTAACCCTAACACTAACCCTAACCCTAACCCATACCCTACGCCATACCCGAACCCCTCCCCGAACCCGTACCCTAAGCCGTACCCTAAGCTTAACCCTAAGCCTAACCCTAACCCTAGGCTACCCTTGACTGCTTCTGCCTCCAATAGATTTCCTAAGCACTAGTGTTTGAAGGAACAGCTTAAAAAGAGAATCCTAATGTGATTTCTTTATAATGGGTGTGTTCCTTATCTTATCCTAGTGTCTAAACTCTTCTCCATGGCTGGACCCCCAAATAATATTCCTTTACGTGCTAAGGGGTATCTAGAGAGTGGGATAGGTTTAATAACTACCCTAACCCTAACGCGTACCCTAACCCTAACCCCTACCCTAACCCTAACACGTACCCTAATCCTAACCCGTACCCTAAACCGAGCCCTAACCCTAACACTAACCCTAACCCTAACCCTAACCCATACCCTACGCCGTACCCGAACCCCTCCCCGAACCCCTACCCTAAGCCGTACCCTAAGCCTAACCCTAAGCCTAACCCTAACCCTAGGCTACCCTTGACTGCTTCTGCCTCCAATAGATTTCCTAAGCACTAGTGTTGTAAGGAACAGCTTAAAAAGAGAATCCTAATGTGATTTCTTTATAATGGGTGTGTTCCTTATCTTATCCTAGTGTCTAAACTCTTCTCCATGGCTGCACCCCCAAATAATATTCCTTTACGTGCTAAGGGGTATCTAGAGAGTGGGATAGGTTTAATAACTACCCTAACCCTAACGCGTACCCTAACCCTAACCCCTACCCTAACCCTAACACGTACCCTAATCCTAACCCGTACCCTAAACCGAGCCCTAACCCTAACACTAACCCTAACCCTAACCCTAACCCATACCCTACGCCGTACCCGAACCCCTCCCCGAACCCGTACCCTAAGCCGTACCCTAACCCTAACCCTAAGCCTAACCCTAACCCTAGGCTACCCTTGACTGCTTCTGCCTCCAATAGATTTCCTAAGCACTAGTGTTTTAAGGAACAGCTTAAAAAGAGAATCCTAATGTGATTTCTTTATAATGTATGTGTTCCTTATTTTATCCTAGTGTCTAAACTCTTCTCCATGGCTGGACCCGCAAATAATATTCCTTTACGTGCTAAGGGGTATCTAGAGAGTGGGATAGGTTTAATAACTACCCTAACCCTAACGCGTACCCTAACCCTAACACCTACCCTAACCCTAACACGTACCCTAATCCTAACCCGTACCCTAAACCGAGCCCTAACCCTAACACTAACCCTAACCCTAACCCTAACCCATACCCTACGCCGTACCCGAACCCTAAGCCGTACCCTAAGCCTAACCCTAAGCCTAACCCTAACCCTAGGCTACCCTTGACTGCTTCTGCCTCCAATAGATTTCCTAAGCACTCGTGTTTTAAGGAACAGCTTAAAAAGAGAATCCTAATGTGATTTCTTTATAATGTATGTGTTCCTTATTTTATCCTAGTGTCTAAACTCTTCTCCATGGCTGGACCCGCAAATAATATTCCTTTACGTGCTAAGGGGTATCTAGAGAGTGGGATAGGTTTAATAACTACCCTAACCCTAACGCGTACCCTAACCCTAACACCTACCCTAACCCTAACACGTACCCTAATCCTAACCCGTACCCTAAACCGAGCCCTAACCCTAACACTAACCCTAACCCTAACCCTAACCCATACCCTATGCCGTACCCGAACCCCTCCCCGAACCCGTACCCTAAGCCATACCCTAAGCCTAACCCTAAGCCTAACCCTAACCCTAGGCTACCCTTGACTGCTTCTGCCTCCAATAGATTTCCTAAGCACTAGTGTTTGAAGGAACAGCTTAAAAAGAGAATCCTAATGTGATTTCTTTATAATGTATGTGTTCCTTATCTTATCCTAGTGTCTAAACTCTTCTCCATGGCTGGACCCCCAAATAATATTCCTTTACGTGCTAAGGGGTATCTAGAGAGTGGGATAGGTTTAATAACTACCCTAACCCTAACGCGTACCCTAACCCTAACACCTACCCTAACCCTAACACGTACCCTAATCCTAACCCGTACCCTAAACCGAGCCCTAACCCTAACACTAACCCTAACCCTAACCCTAACCCATACCCTACGCCGTACCCGAACCCTAAGCCGTACCCTAAGCCTAACCCTAAGCCTAACCCTAACCCTAGGCTACCCTTGACTGCTTCTGCCTCCAATAGATTTCCTAAGCACTAGTGTTTGAAGGAACAGCTTAAAAAGAGAATCCTAATGTGATTTCTTTATAATGGGTGTGTTCCTTATCTTATCCTAGTGTCTAAACTCTTCTCCATGGCTGGACCCCCAAATAATATTCCTTTACGTGCTAAGGGGTATCTAGAGAGTGGGATAGGTTTAATAACTACCCTAACCCTAACGCGTACCCTAACCCTAACCCCTACCCTAACCCTAACACGTACCCTAATCCTAACCCGTACCCTAAACCGAGCCCTAACCCTAACACTAACCCTAACCCTAACCCTAACCCATACCCTACGCCGTACCCGAACCCCTCCCCGAACCCCTACCCTAAGCCATACCCTAACCCTAACCCTAAGCCTAACCCTAACCCTAGGCTACCCTTGACTGCTTCTGCCTCCAATAGATTTCCTAAGCACTAGTGTTGTAAGGAACAGCTTAAAAAGAGAATCCTAATGTGATTTCTTTATAATGTATGTGTTCCTTATTTTATCCTAGTGTCTAAACTCTTCTCCATGGCTGGACCCCCAAATAATATTCCTTTACGTGCTAAGGGGTATCTAGAGAGTGGGATAGGTTTAATAACTACCCTAACCCTAACGCGTACCCTAACCCTAACCCCTACCCTAACCCTAACACGTACCCTAATCCTAACCCGTACCCTAAACCGAGCCCTAACCCTAACACTAACCCTAACCCTAACCCTAACCCATACCCTACGCCGTACCCGAACCCTAAGCCGTACCCTAAGCCTAACCCTAAGCCTAACCCTAACCCTAGGCTACCCTTGACTGCTTCTGCCTCCAATAGATTTCCTAAGCACTAGTGTTTGAAGGAACAGCTTAAAAAGAGAATCCTAATGTGATTTCTTTATAATGGGTGTGTTCCTTATCTTATCCTAGTGTCTAAACTCTTCTCCATGGCTGGACCCCCAAATAATATTCCTTTACGTGCTAAGGGGTATCTAGAGAGTGGGATAGGTTTAATAACTACCCTAACCCTAACGCGTACCCTAACCCTAACCCCTACCCTAACCCTAACACGTACCCTAATCCTAACCCGTACCCTAAACCGAGCCCTAACCCTAACACTAACCCTAACCCTAACCCTAACCCATACCCTACGCCGTACCCGAACCCCTCCCCGAACCCCTACCCTAAGCCGTACCCTAACCCTAACCCTAAGCCTAACCCTAACCCTAGGCTACCCTTGACTGCTTCTGCCTCCAATAGATTTCCTAAGCACTAGTGTTTCAAGGAACAGCTTAAAAAGAGAATCCTAATGTGATTTCTTTATAATGTATGTGTTCCTTATTTTATCCTAGTGTCTAAACTCTTCTCCATGGCTGGACCCCCAAATAATATTCCTTTACGTGCTAAGGGGTATCTAGAGAGTGGGATAGGTTTAATAACTACCCTAACCCTAACGCGTACCCTAACCCTAACACCTACCCTAACCCTAACATGTACCCTAATCCTAACCCGTACCCTAAACCGAGCCCTAACCCTAACACTAACCCTAACCCTAACCCTAACCCATACCCTACGCCGTACCCGACCCCTCCCCGAACCCGTACCCTAAGCCGTACCCTAAGCCTAACCCTAAGCCTAACACTAACCCTAGGCTACCCTTGACTGCTTCTGCCTCCAATAGATTTCCTAAGCACTAGTGTTTGAAGGAACAGCTTAAAAAGAGAATCCTAATGTGATTTCTTTATAATGTATGTGTTCCTTATTTTATCCTAGTGTCTAAACTCTTCTCCATGGCTGGACCCCCAAATAATATTCCTTTACGTGCTAAGGGGTATCTAGAGAGTGGGATAGGTTTAATAACTACCCTAACCCTAACGCGTACCCTAACCCTAACCCCTACCCTAACCCTAACACGTACCCTAATCCTAACCCGTACCCTAAACCGAGCCCTAACCCTAACACTAACCCTAACCCTAACCCTAACCAATACCCTACGCCGTACCCGAACCCCTCCCCAAACCCGTACCCTAAGCCGTACCCTAAGCCTAACCCTAAGCCTAACCCTAACCCTAGGCTACCCTTGACTGCTTCTGCCTCCAATAGATTTCCTAAGCACTAGTGTTGTAAGGAACAGCTTAAAAAGAGAATCCTAATGTGATTTCTTTATAATGTATGTGTTCCTTATTTTATCCTAGTGTCTAAACTCTTCTCCATGGCTGGACCCCCAAATAATATTCCTTTACGTGCTAAGGGGTATCTAGAGAGTGGGATAGGTTTAATAACTACCCTAACCCTAACGCGTACCCTAACCCTAACCCCTACCCTAACCCTAACACGTACCCTAATCCTAACCCGTACCCTAAACCGAGCCCTAACCCTAACACTAACCCTAACCCTAACCCTAACCCATACCCTACGCCGTACCCGAACCCTAAGCCGTACCCTAAGCCTAACCCTAAGCCTAACCCTAACCCTAGGCTACCCTTGACTGCTTCTGCCTCCAATAGATTTCCTAAGCACTAGTGTTTTAAGGAACAGCTTAAAAAGAGAATCCTAATGTGATTTCTTTATAATGTATGTGTTCCTTATTTTATCCTAGTGTCTAAACTCTTTTCCATGGCTGGACCCGCAAATAATATTCCTTTACGTGCTAAGGGGTATCTAGAGAGTGGGATAGGTTTAATAACTACCCTAACCCTAACGCGTACCCTAACCCTAACACCTACCCTAACCCTAACACGTACCCTAATCCTAACCCGTACCCTAAACCGAGCCCTAACCCTAACACTAACCCTAACCCTAACCCTAAACCATACCCTATGCCGTACCCGAACCCCTCCCCGAACCCTTACCCTAAGCCATACCCTAAGCCTAACCCTAAGCCTAACCCTAACCCTAGGCTACCCTTGACTGCTTCTGCCTCCAATAGATTTCCTAAGCACTAGTGTTTGAAGGAACAGCTTAAAAAGAGAATCCTAATGTGATTTCTTTATAATGTATGTGTTCCTTATCTTATCCTAGTGTCTAAACTCTTCTCCATGGCTGGACCCCCAAATAATATTCCTTTACGTGCTAAGGGGTATCTAGAGAGTGGGATAGGTTTAATAACTACCCTAACCCTAACGCGTACCCTAACCCTAACACCTACCCTAACCCTAACACGTACCCTAATCCTAACCCGTACCCTAAACCGAGCCCTAACCCTAACACTAACCCTAACCCTAACCCTAACCCATACCCTACGCCGTACCCGAACCCTAAGCCGTACCCTAAGCCTAACCCTAAGCCTAACCCTAACCCTAGGCTACCCTTGACTGCTTCTGCCTCCAATAGATTTCCTAAGCACTAGTGTTTGAAGGAACAGCTTAAAAAGAGAATCCTAATGTGATTTCTTTATAATGGGTGTGTTCCTTATCTTATCCTAGTGTCTAAACTCTTCTCCATGGCTGGACCCCCAAATAATATTCCTTTACGTGCTAAGGGGTATCTAGAGAGTGGGATAGGTTTAATAACTACCCTAACCCTAACGCGTACCCTAACCCTAACCCCTACCCTAACCCTAACACGTACCCTAATCCTAACCCGTACCCTAAACCGAGCCCTAACCCTAACACTAACCCTAACCCTAACCCTAACCCATACCCTACGCCGTACCCGAACCCCTACCCTAAGCCGTACCCTAACCCTAACCCTAAGCCTAACCCTAACCCTAGGCTACCCTTGACTGCTTCTGCCTCCAATAGATTTCCTAAGCACTAGTGTTTCAAGGAACAGCTTAAAAAGAGAATCCTAATGTGATTTCTTTATAATGTATGTGTTCCTTATTTTATCCTAGTGTCTAAACTCTTCTCCATGGCTGGACCCCCAAATAATATTCCTTTACGTGCTAAGGGGTATCTAGAGAGTGGGATAGGTTTAATAACTACCCTAACCCTAACGCGTACCCTAACCCTAACACCTACCCTAACCCTAACATGTACCCTAATCCTAACCCGTACCCTAAACCGAGCCCTAACCCTAACACTAACCCTAACCCTAACCCTAACCCATACCCTACGCCGTACCCGAACCCCTCCCCGAACCCGTACCCTAAGCCGTACCCTAAGCCTAACCCTAAGCCTAACCCTAACCCTAGGCTACCCTTGACTGCTTCTGCCTCCAATAGATTTCCTAAGCACTAGTGTTTGAAGGAACAGCTTAAAAAGAGAATCCTAATGTGATTTCTTTATAATGTATGTGTTCCTTATTTTATCCTAGTGTCTAAACTCTTCTCCATGGCTGGACCCCCAAATAATATTCCTTTACGTGCTAAGGGGTATCTAGAGAGTGGGATAGGTTTAATAACTACCCTAACCCTAACGCGTACCCTAACCCTAACCCCTACCCTAACCCTAACACGTACCCTAATCCTAACCCGTACCCTAAACCGAGCCCTAACCCTAACACTAACCCTAACCCTAACCCTAACCAATACCCTACACCGTACCCGAACCCCTCCCCAAACCCGTACGCTAAGCCGTACCCTAAGCCTAACCCTAAGCCTAACCCTAACCCTAGGCTACCCTTGACTGCTTCTGCCTCCAATAGATTTCCTAAGCACTAGTGTTGTAAGGAACAGCTTAAAAAGAGAATCCTAATGTGATTTCTTTATAATGTATGTGTTCCTTATTTTATCCTAGTGTCTAAACTCTTCTCCATGGCTGGACCCCCAAATAATATTCCTTTACGTGCTAAGGGGTATCTAGAGAGTGGGATAGGTTTAATAACTACCCTAACCCTAACGCGTACCCTAACCCTAACCCCTACCCTAACCCTAACACGTACCCTAATCCTAACCCGTACCCTAAACCGAGCCCTAACCCTAACACTAACCCTAACCCTAACCCATACCCTACGCCGTACCCGAACCCCTCCCCGAACCCCTACCCTAAGCCGTACCCTAACCCTAACCCTAAGCCTAACCCTAACCCTAGGCTACCCTTGACTGCTTCTGCCTCCAATAGATTTCCTAAGCACTAGTGTTTGAAGGAACAGCTTAAAAAGAGAATCCTAATGTGATTTCTTTATAATGGGTGTGTTCCTTATCTTATCCTAGTGTCTAAACTCTTCTCCATGGCTGGACCCCCAAATAATATTCCTTTACGTGCTAAGGGGTATCTAGAGAGTGGGATAGGTTTAATAACTACCCTAACCCTAACGCGTACCCTAACCCTAACCCCTACCCTAACCCTAACACGTACCCTAATCCTAACCCGTACCCTAAACCGAGCCCTAACCCTAACACTAACCCTAACCCTAACCCTAACCCATACCCTACGCCGTACCCGAACCCCTCCCCGAACCCCTACCCTAAGCCGTACCCTAACCCTAACCCTAAGCCTAAACCTAACCCTAGGCTACCCTTGACTGCTTCTGCCTCCAATAGATTTCCTAAGCACTAGTGTTGTAAGGAATAGCTTAAAAAGAGAATCCTAATGTGATTTCTTTATAATGTATGTGTTCCTTATTTTATCCTAGTGTCTAAACTCTTCTCCATGGCTGGACCCCCAAATAATATTCCTTTACGTGCTAAGGGGTATCTAGAGAGTGGGATAGGTTTAATAACTACCCTAACCCTAACGCGTACCCTAACCCTAACCCCTACCCTAACCCTAACACGTACCCTAATCCTAACCCGTACCCTAAACCGAGCCCTAACCCTAACACTAACCCTAACCCTAACCCTAACCCATACCCTACGCCGTACCCGAACCCTAAGCCGTACCCTAAGCCTAACCCTAAGCCTAACCCTAACCCTAGGCTACCCTTGACTGCTTCTGCCTCCAATAGATTTCCTAAGCACTAGTGTTTGAAGGAACAGCTTAAAAAGAGAATCCTAATGTGATTTCTTTATAATGGGTGTGTTCCTTATCTTATCCTAGTGTCTAAACTCTTCTCCATGGCTGGACCCCCAAATAATATTCCTTTACGTGCTAAGGGGTATCTAGAGAGTGGGATAGGTTTAATAACTACCCTAACCCTAACGCGTACCCTAACCCTAACCCCTACCCTAACCCTAACACGTACCCTAATCCTAACCCGTACCCTAAACCGAGCCCTAACCCTAACACTAACCCTAACCCTAACCCTAACCCATACCCTACGCCGTACCCGAACCCTATGCCGTACCCTAAGCCTAACCCTAAGCCTAACCCTAACCCTAGGCTACCCTTGACTGCTTCTGCCTCCAATAGATTTCCTAAGCACTAGTGTTTGAAGGAACAGCTTAAAAAGAGAATCCTAATGTGATTTCTTTATAATGGGTGTGTTCCTTATCTTATCCTAGTGTCTAAACTCTTCTCCATGGCTGGACCCCCAAATAATATTCCTTTACGTGCTAAGGGGTATCTAGAGAGTGGGATAGGTTTAATAACTACCCTAACCCTAACGCGTACCCTAACCCTAACCCCTACCCTAACCCTAACACGTACCCTAATCCTAACCCGTACCCTAAACCGAGCCCTAACCCTAACACTAACCCTAACCCTAACCCTAACCCATACCCTACGCCGTACCCGAACCCCTCCCCGAACCCCTACCCTAAGCCGTACCCTAACCCTAACCCTAAGCCTAACCCTAACCCTAGGCTACCCTTGACTGCTTCTGCCTCCAATAGATTTCCTAAGCACTAGTGTTTCAAGGAACAGCTTAAAAAGAGAATCCTAATGTGATTTCTTTATAATGTATGTGTTCCTTATTTTATCCTAGTGTCTAAACTCTTCTCCATGGCTGGACCCCCAAATAATATTCCTTTACGTGCTAAGGGGTATCTAGAGAGTGGGATAGGTTTAATAACTACCCTAACCCTAACGCGTACCCTAACCCTAACACCTACCCTAACCCTAACATGTACCCTAATCCTAACCCGTACCCTAAACCGAGCCCTAACCCTAACACTAACCCTAACCCTAACCCTAACCCATACCCTACGCCGTACCCGACCCCTCCCCGAACCCGTACCCTAAGCCGTACCCTAAGCCTAACCCTAAGCCTAACACTAACCCTAGGCTACCCTTGACTGCTTCTGCCTCCAATAGATTTCCTAAGCACTAGTGTTTGAAGGAACAGCTTAAAAAGAGAATCCTAATGTGATTTCTTTATAATGTATGTGTTCCTTATTTTATCCTAGTGTCTAAACTCTTCTCCATGGCTGGACCCCCAAATAATATTCCTTTACGTGCTAAGGGGTATCTAGAGAGTGGGATAGGTTTAATAACTACCCTAACCCTAACGCGTACCCTAACCCTAACCCCTACCCTAACCCTAACACGTACCCTAATCCTAACCCGTACCCTAAACCGAGCCCTAACCCTAACACTAACCCTAACCCTAACCCTAACCAATACCCTACGCCGTACCCGAACCCCTCCCCAAACCCGTACCCTAAGCCGTACCCTAAGCCTAACCCTAAGCCTAACCCTAACCCTAGGCTACCCTTGACTGCTTCTGCCTCCAATAGATTTCCTAAGCACTAGTGTTGTAAGGAACAGCTTAAAAAGAGAATCCTAATGTGATTTCTTTATAATGTATGTGTTCCTTATTTTATCCTAGTGTCTAAACTCTTCTCCATGGCTGGACCCCCAAATAATATTCCTTTACGTGCTAAGGGGTATCTAGAGAGTGGGATAGGTTTAATAACTACCCTAACCCTAACGCGTACCCTAACCCTAACCCCTACCCTAACCCTAACACGTACCCTAATCCTAACCCGTACCCTAAACCGAGCCCTAACCCTAACACTAACCCTAACCCTAACCCTAACCCATACCCTACGCCGTACCCGAACCCTAAGCCGTACCCTAAGCCTAACCCTAAGCCTAACCCTAACCCTAGGCTACCCTTGACTGCTTCTGCCTCCAATAGATTTCCTAAGCACTAGTGTTTTAAGGAACAGCTTAAAAAGAGAATCCTAATGTGATTTCTTTATAATGTATGTGTTCCTTATTTTATCCTAGTGTCTAAACTCTTTTCCATGGCTGGACCCGCAAATAATATTCCTTTACGTGCTAAGGGGTATCTAGAGAGTGGGATAGGTTTAATAACTACCCTAACCCTAACGCGTACCCTAACCCTAACACCTACCCTAACCCTAACACGTACCCTAATCCTAACCCGTACCCTAAACCGAGCCCTAACCCTAACACTAACCCTAACCCTAACCCTAAACCATACCCTATGCCGTACCCGAACCCCTCCCCGAACCCTTACCCTAAGCCATACCCTAAGCCTAACCCTAAGCCTAACCCTAACCCTAGGCTACCCTTGACTGCTTCTGCCTCCAATAGATTTCCTAAGCACTAGTGTTTGAAGGAACAGCTTAAAAAGAGAATCCTAATGTGATTTCTTTATAATGTATGTGTTCCTTATCTTATCCTAGTGTCTAAACTCTTCTCCATGGCTGGACCCCCAAATAATATTCCTTTACGTGCTAAGGGGTATCTAGAGAGTGGGATAGGTTTAATAACTACCCTAACCCTAACGCGTACCCTAACCCTAACACCTACCCTAACCCTAACACGTACCCTAATCCTAACCCGTACCCTAAACCGAGCCCTAACCCTAACACTAACCCTAACCCTAACCCTAACCCATACCCTACGCCGTACCCGAACCCTAAGCCGTACCCTAAGCCTAACCCTAAGCCTAACCCTAACCCTAGGCTACCCTTGACTGCTTCTGCCTCCAATAGATTTCCTAAGCACTAGTGTTTGAAGGAACAGCTTAAAAAGAGAATCCTAATGTGATTTCTTTATAATGGGTGTGTTCCTTATCTTATCCTAGTGTCTAAACTCTTCTCCATGGCTGGACCCCCAAATAATATTCCTTTACGTGCTAAGGGGTATCTAGAGAGTGGGATAGGTTTAATAACTACCCTAACCCTAACGCGTACCCTAACCCTAACCCCTACCCTAACCCTAACACGTACCCTAATCCTAACCCGTACCCTAAACCGAGCCCTAACCCTAACACTAACCCTAACCCTAACCCTAACCCATACCCTACGCCGTACCCGAACCCCTACCCTAAGCCGTACCCTAACCCTAACCCTAAGCCTAACCCTAACCCTAGGCTACCCTTGACTGCTTCTGCCTCCAATAGATTTCCTAAGCACTAGTGTTTCAAGGAACAGCTTAAAAAGAGAATCCTAATGTGATTTCTTTATAATGTATGTGTTCCTTATTTTATCCTAGTGTCTAAACTCTTCTCCATGGCTGGACCCCCAAATAATATTCCTTTACGTGCTAAGGGGTATCTAGAGAGTGGGATAGGTTTAATAACTACCCTAACCCTAACGCGTACCCTAACCCTAACACCTACCCTAACCCTAACATGTACCCTAATCCTAACCCGTACCCTAAACCGAGCCCTAACCCTAACACTAACCCTAACCCTAACCCTAACCAATACCCTACACCGTACCCGAACCCCTCCCCAAACCCGTACGCTAAGCCGTACCCTAAGCCTAACCCTAAGCCTAACCCTAACCCTAGGCTACCCTTGACTGCTTCTGCCTCCAATAGATTTCCTAAGCACTAGTGTTGTAAGGAACAGCTTAAAAAGAGAATCCTAATGTGATTTCTTTATAATGTATGTGTTCCTTATTTTATCCTAGTGTCTAAACTCTTCTCCATGGCTGGACCCCCAAATAATATTCCTTTACGTGCTAAGGGGTATCTAGAGAGTGGGATAGGTTTAATAACTACCCTAACCCTAACGCGTACCCTAACCCTAACACCTACCCTAACCCTAACACGTACCCTAATCCTAACCCGTACCCTAAACCGAGCCCTAACCCTAACCCTAACCCTAACCCTAACCCATACCCTACGCCGTACCCGAACCCTAAGCCGTACCCTAAGCCTAACCCTAAGCCTAACCCTAACCCTAGGCTACCCTTGACTGCTTCTGCCTCCAATAGATTTCCTAAGCACTAGTGTTTGAAGGAACAGCTTAAAAAGAGAATCCTAATGTGATTTCTTTATAATGGGTGTGTTCCTTATCTTATCCTAGTGTCTAAACTCTTCTCCATGGCTGGACCCCCAAATAATATTCCTTTACGTGCTAAGGGGTATCTAGAGAGTGGGATAGGTTTAATAACTACCCTAACCCTAACGCGTACCCTAACCCTAACCCCTACCCTAACCCTAACACGTACCCTAATCCTAACCCGTACCCTAAACCGAGCCCTAACCCTAACACTAACCCTAACCCTAACCCTAACCCATACCCTACGCCGTACCCGAACCCCTACCCTAAGCCGTACCCTAACCCTAACCCTAAGCCTAACCCTAACCCTAGGCTACCCTTGACTGCTTCTGCCTCCAATAGATTTCCTAAGCACTAGTGTTTCAAGGAACAGCTTAAAAAGAGAATCCTAATGTGATTTCTTTATAATGTATGTGTTCCTTATTTTATCCTAGTGTCTAAACTCTTCTCCATGGCTGGACCCCCAAATAATATTCCTTTACGTGCTAAGGGGTATCTAGAGAGTGGGATAGGTTTAATAACTACCCTAACCCTAACGCGTACCCTAACCCTAACACCTACCCTAACCCTAACATGTACCCTAATCCTAACCCGTACCCTAAACCGAGCCCTAACCCTAACACTAACCCTAACCCTAACCCTAACCAATACCCTACACCGTACCCGAACCCCTCCCCAAACCCGTACGCTAAGCCGTACCCTAAGCCTAACCCTAAGCCTAACCCTAACCCTAGGCTACCCTTGACTGCTTCTGCCTCCAATAGATTTCCTAAGCACTAGTGTTGTAAGGAACAGCTTAAAAAGAGAATCCTAATGTGATTTCTTTATAATGTATGTGTTCCTTATTTTATCCTAGTGTCTAAACTCTTCTCCATGGCTGGACCCCCAAATAATATTCCTTTACGTGCTAAGGGGTATCTAGAGAGTGGGATAGGTTTAATAACTACCCTAACCCTAACGCGTACCCTAACCCTAACCCCTACCCTAACCCTAACACGTACCCTAATCCTAACCCGTACCCTAAACCGAGCCCTAACCCTAACACTAACCCTAACCCTAACCCATACCCTACGCCGTACCCGAACCCCTCCCCGAACCCCTACCCTAAGCCGTACCCTAACCCTAACCCTAAGCCTAACCCTAACCCTAGGCTACCCTTGACTGCTTCTGCCTCCAATAGATTTCCTAAGCACTAGTGTTTGAAGGAACAGCTTAAAAAGAGAATCCTAATGTGATTTCTTTATAATGGGTGTGTTCCTTATCTTATCCTAGTGTCTAAACTCTTCTCCATGGCTGGACCCCCAAATAATATTCCTTTACGTGCTAAGGGGTATCTAGAGAGTGGGATAGGTTTAATAACTACCCTAACCCTAACGCGTACCCTAACCCTAACCCCTACCCTAACCCTAACACGTACCCTAATCCTAACCCGTACCCTAAACCGAGCCCTAACCCTAACACTAACCCTAACCCTAACCCTAACCCATACCCTACGCCGTACCCGAACCCCTCCCCGAACCCCTACCCTAAGCCGTACCCTAACCCTAACCCTAAGCCTAAACCTAACCCTAGGCTACCCTTGACTGCTTCTGCCTCCAATAGATTTCCTAAGCACTAGTGTTGTAAGGAATAGCTTAAAAAGAGAATCCTAATGTGATTTCTTTATAATGTATGTGTTCCTTATTTTATCCTAGTGTCTAAACTCTTCTCCATGGCTGGACCCCCAAATAATATTCCTTTACGTGCTAAGGGGTATCTAGAGAGTGGGATAGGTTTAATAACTACCCTAACCCTAACGCGTACCCTAACCCTAACACCTACCCTAACCCTAACACGTACCCTAATCCTAACCCGTACCCTAAACCGAGCCCTAACCCTAACACTAACCCTAACCCTAACCCTAACCCATACCCTACGCCGTACCCGAACCCTAAGCCGTACCCTAAGCCTAACCCTAAGCCTAACCCTAACCCTAGGCTACCCTTGACTGCTTCTGCCTCCAATAGATTTCCTAAGCACTAGTGTTTGAAGGAACAGCTTAAAAAGAGAATCCTAATGTGATTTCTTTATAATGGGTGTGTTCCTTATCTTATCCTAGTGTCTAAACTCTTCTCCATGGCTGGACCCCCAAATAATATTCCTTTACGTGCTAAGGGGTATCTAGAGAGTGGGATAGGTTTAATAACTACCCTAACCCTAACGCGTACCCTAACCCTAACCCCTACCCTAACCCTAACACGTACCCTAATCCTAACCCGTACCCTAAACCGAGCCCTAACCCTAACACTAACCCTAACCCTAACACTAACCCATACCCTACGCCGTACCCGAACCCCTCCCCGAACCCCTACCCTAAGCCGTACCCTAACCCTAACCCTAAGCCTAACCCTAACCCTAGGCTACCCTTGACTGCTTCTGCCTCCAATAGATTTCCTAAGCACTAGTGTTTTAAGGAACAGCTTAAAAAGAGAATCCTAATGTGATTTCTTTATAATGTATGTGTTCCTTATTTTATCCTAGTGTCTAAACTCTTCTCCATGGCTGGACCCCCAAATAATATTCCTTTACGTGCTAAGGGGTATCTAGAGAGTGGGATAGGTTTAATAACTACCCTAACCCTAACGCGTACCCTAACCCTAACCCCTACCCTAACCCTAACACGTACCCTTATCCTAACCCGTACCCTAAACCGAGCCCTAACCCTAACACTAACCCTAACCCTAACCCTAACCCATACCCTACGCCGTACCCGAACCCCTCCCCAAACCCGTACCCTAAGCCGTACCCTAAGCCTAACCCTAAGCCTAACCCTAACCCTAAGCTACCCTTGACTGCTTCTGCCTCCAATAGATTTCCTAAGCACTAGTGTTGTAAGGAACAGCTTAAAAAGAGAATCCTAATGTGATTTCTTTATAATGGGTGTGTTCCTTATCTTATCCTAGTGTCTAAACTCTTCTCCATGGCTGCACCCCCAAATAATATTCCTTTACGTGCTAAGGGGTATCTAGAGAGTGGGATAGGTTTAATAACTACCCTAACCCTAACGCGTACCCTAACCCTAACCCCTACCCTAACCCTAACACGTACCCTAATCCTAACCCGTACCCTAAACCGAGCCCTAACCCTAACACTAACCCTAACCCTAACCCATACCCTACGCCGTACCCGAAACCCTCCCCGAACCCCTACCCTAAGCCGTACCCTAACCCTAACCCTAAGCCTAACCCTAACCCTAGGCTACCCTTGACTGCTTCTGCCTCCAATAGATTTCCTAAGCACTAGTGTTGTAAGGAACAGCTTAAAAAGAGAATCCTAATGTGATTTCTTTATAATGGGTGTGTTCCTTATCTTATCCTAGTGTCTAAACTCTTCTCCATGGCTGCACCCCCAAATAATATTCCTTTACGTGCTAAGGGGTATCTAGAGAGTGGGATAGGTTTAATAACTACCCTAACCCTAACGCGTACCCTAACCCTAACCCCTACCCTAACCCTAACACGTACCCTAATCCTAACCCGTACCCTAAACCGAGCCCTAACCCTAACACTAACCCTAACCCTAACCCTAACCCATACCCTACGCCGTACCCGAACCCCTCCCCGAACCCCTACCCTAAGCCGTACCCTAACCCTAACCCTAAGCCTAACCCTAACCCTAGGCTACCCTTGACTGCTTCTGCCTCCAATAGATTTCCTAAGCACTAGTGTTTTAAGGAACAGCTTAAAAAGAGAATCCTAATGTGATTTCTTTATAATGTATGTGTTCCTTATTTTATCCTAGTGTCTAAACTCTTCTCCATGGCTGGACCCGCAAATAATATTCCTTTACGTGCTAAGGGGTATCTAGAGAGTGGGATAGGTTTAATAACTACCCTAACCCTAACGCGTACCCTAACCCTAACACCTACCCTAACCCTAACACGTACCCTAATCCTAACCCGTACCCTAAACCGAGCCCTAACCCTAACACTAACCCTAACCCTAACCTTAACCCATACCCTACGCCGTACCCGAACCCTAAGCCGTACCCTAAGCCTAACCCTAAGCCTAACCCTAACCCTAGGCTACCCTTGACTGCTTCTGCCTCCAATAGATTTCCTAAGCACTAGTGTTTGAAGGAACAGCTTAAAAAGAGAATCCTAATGTGATTTCTTTATAATGTATGTGTTCCTTATCTTATCCTAGTGTCTAAACTCTTCTCCATGGCTGGACCCCCAAATAATATTCCTTTACGTGCTAAGGGGTATCTAGAGAGTGGGATAGGTTTAATAACTACCCTAACCCTAACGCGTACCCTAACCCTAACACCTACCCTAACCCTAACACGTACCCTAATCCTAACCCGTACCCTAAACCGAGCCCTAACCCTAACACTAACCCTAACCCTAACCCTAACCCATACCCTACGCCGTACCCGAACCCTAAGCCGTACCCTAAGCCTAACCCTAAGCCTAACCCTAACCCTAGGCTACCCTTGACTGCTTCTGCCTCCAATAGATTTCCTAAGCACTAGTGTTTGAAGGAACAGCTTAAAAAGAGAATCCTAATGTGATTTCTTTATAATGGGTGTGTTCCTTATCTTATCCTAGTGTCTAAACTCTTCTCCATGGCTGGACCCCCAAATAATATTCCTTTACGTGCTAAGGGGTATCTAGAGAGTGGGATAGGTTTAATAACTACCCTAACCCTAACGCGTACCCTAACCCTAACCCCTACCCTAACCCTAACACGTACCCTAATCCTAACCCGTACCCTAAACCGAGCCCTAACCCTAACACTAACCCTAACCCTAACCCTAACCCATACCCTACGCCGTACCCGAACCCCTCCCCGAACCCCTACCCTAAGCCGTACCCTAACCCTAACCCTAAGCCTAACCCTAACCCTAGGCTACCCTTGACTGCTTCTGCCTCCAATAGATTTCCTAAGCACTAGTGTTGTAAGGAACAGCTTAAAAAGAGAATCCTAATGTGATTTCTTTATAATGTATGTGTTCCTTATTTTATCCTAGTGTCTAAACTCTTCTCCATGGCTGGACCCCCAAATAATATTCCTTTACGTGCTAAGGGGTATCTAGAGAGTGGGATAGGTTTAATAACTACCCTAACCATAACGCGTACCCTAACCCTAACACCTACCCTAACCCTAACACGTACCCTAATCCTAACCCGTACCCTAAACCGAGCCCTAACCCTAACACTAACCCTAACCCTAACCCATACCCTACGCCGTACCCGAACCCCTCCCCGAACCCGTACCCTAAGCCGTACCCTAAGCCTAACCCTAAGCCTAACCCTAACCCTAGGCTACCCTTGACTGCTTCTGCCTCCAATAGATTTCCTAAGCACTAGTGTTTGAAGGAACAGCTTAAAAAGAGAATCCTAATGTGATTTCTTTATAATGGGTGTGTTCCTTATCTTATCCTAGTGTCTAAACTCTTCTCCATGGCTGGACCCCCAAATAATATTCCTTTACGTGCTAAGGGGTATCTAGAGAGTGGGATAGGTTTAATAACTACCCTAACCCTAACGCGTACCCTAACCCTAACCCCTACCCTAACCCTAACACGTACCCTAATCCTAACCCGTACCCTAAACCGAGCCCTAACCCTAACACTAACCCTAACCCTAACCCTAACCCATACCCTACGCCGTACCCGAACCCCTCCCCGAACCCGTACCCTAAGCCGTACCCTAACCCTAACCCTAAGCCTAACCCTAACCCTAGGCTACCCTTGACTGCTTCTGCCACCAATAGATTTCCTAAGCACTAGTGTTTTAAGGAACAGCTTAAAAAGAGAATCCTAATGTGATTTCTTTATAATGTATGTGTTCCTTATTTTATCCTAGTGTCTAAACTCTTCTCCATGGCTGGACCCGCAAATAATATTCCTTTACGTGCTAAGGGGTATCTAGAGAGTGGGATAGGTTTAATAACTACCCTAACCCTAACGCGTACCCTAACCCTAACACCTACCCTAACCCTAACACGTACCCTAATCCTAACCCGTACCCTAAACCGAGCCCTAACCCTAACACTAACCCTAACCCTAACCCTAACCCATACCCTACGCCGTACCCGAACCCTAAGCCGTACCCTAAGCCTAACCCTAAGCCTAACCCTAACCCTAGGCTACCCTTGACTGCTTCTGCCTCCAATAGATTTCCTAAGCACTAGTGTTTTAAGGAACAGCTTAAAAAGAGAATCCTAATGTGATTTCTTTATAATGTATGTGTTCCTTATTTTATCCTAGTGTCTAAACTCTTCTCCATGGCTGGACCCGCAAATAATATTCCTTTACGTGCTAAGGGGTATCTAGAGAGTGGGATAGGTTTAATAACTACCCTAACCCTAACGCGTACCCTAACCCTAACACCTACCCTAACCCTAACACGTACCCTAATCCTAACCCGTACCCTAAACCGAGCCCTAACCCTAACACTAACCCTAACCCTAACCCTAACCCATACCCTACGCCGTACCCGAACCCTAAGCCGTACCCTAAGCCTAACCCTAAGCCTAACCCTAACCCTAGGCTACCCTTGACTGCTTCTGCCTCCAATAGATTTCCTAAGCACTAGTGTTTGAAGGAACAGCTTAAAAAGAGAATCCTAATGTGATTTCTTTATAATGGGTGTGTTCCTTATCTTATCCTAGTGTCTAAACTCTTCTCCATGGCTGGACCCCCAAATAATATTCCTTTACGTGCTAAGGGGTATCTAGAGAGTGGGATAGGTTTAATAACTACCCTAACCCTAACGCGTACCCTAACCCTAACACCTACCCTAACCCTAACACGTACCCTAATCCTAACCCGTACCCTAAACCGAGCCCTAACCCTAACACTAACCCTAACCCTAACCCTAACCCATACCCTACGCCGTACCCGAACCCTAAGCCGTACCCTAAGCCTAACCCTAAGCCTAACCCTAACCCTAGGCTACCCTTGACTGCTTCTGCCTCCAATAGATTTCCTAAGCACTAGTGTTTGAAGGAACAGCTTAAAAAGAGAATCCTAATGTGATTTCTTTATAATGGGTGTGTTCCTTATCTTATCCTAGTGTCTAAACTCTTCTCCATGGCTGGACCCCCAAATAATATTCCTTTACGTGCTAAGGGGTATCTAGAGAGTGGGATAGGTTTAATAACTACCCTAACCCTAACGCGTACCCTAACCCTAACCCCTACCCTAACCCTAACACGTACCCTAATCCTAACCCGTACCCTAAACCGAGCCCTAACCCTAACACTAACCCTAACCCTAACCCTAACCCATACCCTACGCCGTACCCGAACCCCTCCCCGAACCCCTACCCTAAGCCGTACCCTAACCCTAACCCTAAGCCTAACCCTAACCCTAGGCTACCCTTGACTGCTTCTGCCTCCAATAGATTTCCTAAGCACTAGTGTTGTAAGGAACAGCTTAAAAAGAGAATCCTAATGTGATTTCTTTATAATGTATGTGTTCCTTATTTTATCCTAGTGTCTAAACTCTTCTCCATGGCTGGACCCCCAAATAATATTCCTTTACGTGCTAAGGGGTATCTAGAGAGTGGGATAGGTTTAATAACTACCCTAACCATAACGCGTACCCTAACCCTAACACCTACCCTAACCCTAACACGTACCCTAATCCTAACCCGTACCCTAAACCGAGCCCTAACCCTAACACTAACCCTAACCCTAACCCATACCCTACGCCGTACCCGAACCCCTCCCCGAACCCGTACCCTAAGCCGTACCCTAAGCCTAACCCTAAGCCTAACCCTAACCCTAGGCTACCCTTGACTGCTTCTGCCTCCAATAGATTTCCTAAGCACTAGTGTTTGAAGGAACAGCTTAAAAAGAGAATCCTAATGTGATTTCTTTATAATGGGTGTGTTCCTTATCTTATCCTAGTGTCTAAACTCTTCTCCATGGCTGGACCCCCAAATAATATTCCTTTACGTGCTAAGGGGTATCTAGAGAGTGGGATAGGTTTAATAACTACCCTAACCCTAACGCGTACCCTAACCCTAACCCCTACCCTAACCCTAACACGTACCCTAATCCTAACCCGTACCCTAAACCGAGCCCTAACCCTAACACTAACCCTAACCCTAACCCTAACCCATACCCTACGCCGTACCCGAACCCCTCCCCGAACCCGTACCCTAAGCCGTACCCTAACCCTAACCCTAAGCCTAACCCTAACCCTAGGCTACCCTTGACTGCTTCTGCCTCCAATAGATTTCCTAAGCACTAGTGTTTTAAGGAACAGCTTAAAAAGAGAATCCTAATGTGATTTCTTTATAATGTATGTGTTCCTTATTTTATCCTAGTGTCTAAACTCTTCTCCATGGCTGGACCCGCAAATAATATTCCTTTACGTGCTAAGGGGTATCTAGAGAGTGGGATAGGTTTAATAACTACCCTAACCCTAACGCGTACCCTAACCCTAACACCTACCCTAACCCTAACACGTACCCTAATCCTAACCCGTACCCTAAACCGAGCCCTAACCCTAACACTAACCCTAACCCTAACCCTAACCCATACCCTACGCCGTACCCGAACCCTAAGCCGTACCCTAAGCCTAACCCTAAGCCTAACCCTAACCCTAGGCTACCCTTGACTGCTTCTGCCTCCAATAGATTTCCTAAGCACTAGTGTTTTAAGGAACAGCTTAAAAAGAGAATCCTAATGTGATTTCTTTATAATGTATGTGTTCCTTATTTTATCCTAGTGTCTAAACTCTTCTCCATGGCTGGACCCGCAAATAATATTCCTTTACGTGCTAAGGGGTATCTAGAGAGTGGGATAGGTTTAATAACTACCCTAACCCTAACGCGTACCCTAACCCTAACACCTACCCTAACCCTAACACGTACCCTAATCCTAACCCGTACCCTAAACCGAGCCCTAACCCTAACACTAACCCTAACCCTAACCCTAACCCATACCCTATGCCGTACCCGAACCCCTCCCCGAA
Organism: Balaenoptera ricei; assembly: GCF_028023285.1. Classification (NCBI taxonomy): domain Eukaryota; kingdom Metazoa; phylum Chordata; class Mammalia; order Artiodactyla; family Balaenopteridae; genus Balaenoptera; species Balaenoptera ricei. The sequence continues at coordinate 166,592 of NW_026777467.1, read as the reverse complement.
CCCGTACCCTAAGCCATACCCTAAGCCTAACCCTAAGCCTAACCCTAACCCTAGGCTACCCTTGACTGCTTCTGCCTCCAATAGATTTCCTAAGCACTAGTGTTTGAAGGAACAGCTTAAAAAGAGAATCCTAATGTGATTTCTTTATAATGTATGTGTTCCTTATCTTATCCTAGTGTCTAAACTCTTCTCCATGGCTGGACCCCCAAATAATATTCCTTTACGTGCTAAGGGGTATCTAGAGAGTGGGATAGGTTTAATAACTACCCTAACCCTAACGCGTACCCTAACCCTAACACCTACCCTAACCCTAACACGTACCCTAATCCTAACCCGTACCCTAAACCGAGCCCTAACCCTAACACTAACCCTAACCCTAACCCTAACCCATACCCTACGCCGTACCCGAACCCTAAGCCGTACCCTAAGCCTAACCCTAAGCCTAACCCTAACCCTAGGCTACCCTTGACTGCTTCTGCCTCCAATAGATTTCCTAAGCACTAGTGTTTGAAGGAACAGCTTAAAAAGAGAATCCTAATGTGATTTCTTTATAATGGGTGTGTTCCTTATCTTATCCTAGTGTCTAAACTCTTCTCCATGGCTGGACCCCCAAATAATATTCCTTTACGTGCTAAGGGGTATCTAGAGAGTGGGATAGGTTTAATAACTACCCTAACCCTAACGCGTACCCTAACCCTAACCCCTACCCTAACCCTAACACGTACCCTAATCCTAACCCGTACCCTAAACCGAGCCCTAACCCTAACACTAACCCTAACCCTAACCCTAACCCATACCCTACGCCGTACCCGAACCCCTCCCCGAACCCCTACCCTAAGCCATACCCTAACCCTAACCCTAAGCCTAACCCTAACCCTAGGCTACCCTTGACTGCTTCTGCCTCAAATAGATTTCCTAAGCACTAGTGTTGTAAGGAACAGCTTAAAAAGAGAATCCTAATGTGATTTCTTTATAATGTATGTGTTCCTTATTTTATCCTAGTGTCTAAACTCTTCTCCATGGCTGGACCCCCAAATAATATTCCTTTACGTGCTAAGGGGTATCTAGAGAGTGGGATAGGTTTAATAACTACCCTAACCCTAACGCGTACCCTAACCCTAACCCCTACCCTAACCCTAACACGTACCCTAATCCTAACCCGTACCCTAAACCGAGCCCTAACCCTAACACTAACCCTAACCCTAACCCTAACACATACCCTACGCCGTACCCGAACCCTAAGCCGTACCCTAAGCCTAACCCTAAGCCTAACCCTAACCCTAGGCTACCCTTGACTGCTTCTGCCTCCAATAGATTTCCTAAGCACTAGTGTTTGAAGGAACAGCTTAAAAAGAGAATCCTAATGTGATTTCTTTATAATGGGTGTGTTCCTTATCTTATCCTAGTGTCTAAACTCTTCTCCATGGATGGACCCCCAAATAATATTCCTTTACGTGCTAAGGGGTATCTAGAGAGTGGGATAGGTTTAATAACTACCCTAACCCTAACGCGTACCCTAACCCTAACCCCTACCCTAACCCTAACACGTACCCTAATCCTAACCCGTACCCTAAACCGAGCCCTAACCCTAACACTAACCCTAACCCTAACCCTAACCCATACCCTACGCCGTACCCGAACCCCTCCCCGAACCCCTACCCTAAGCCGTACCCTAACCCTAACCCTAAGCCTAACCCTAACCCTAGGCTACCCTTGACTGCTTCTGCCTCCAATAGATTTCCTAAGCACTAGTGTTTCAAGGAACAGCTTAAAAAGAGAATCCTAATGTGATTTCTTTATAATGTATGTGTTCCTTATTTTATCCTAGTGTCTAAACTCTTCTCCATGGCTGGACCCCCAAATAATATTCCTTTACGTGCTAAGGGGTATCTAGAGAGTGGGATAGGTTTAATAACTACCCTAACCCTAACGCGTACCCTAACCCTAACACCTACCCTAACCCTAACATGTACCCTAATCCTAACCCGTACCCTAAACCGAGCCCTAACCCTAACACTAACCCTAACCCTAACCCTAACCCATACCCTACGCCGTACCCGACCCCTCCCCGAACCCGTACCCTAAGCCGTACCCTAAGCCTAACCCTAAGCCTAACACTAACCCTAGGCTACCCTTGACTGCTTCTGCCTCCAATAGATTTCCTAAGCACTAGTGTTTGAAGGAACAGCTTAAAAAGAGAATCCTAATGTGATTTCTTTATAATGTATGTGTTCCTTATTTTATCCTAGTGTCTAAACTCTTCTCCATGGCTGGACCCCCAAATAATATTCCTTTACGTGCTAAGGGGTATCTAGAGAGTGGGATAGGTTTAATAACTACCCTAACCCTAACGCGTACCCTAACCCTAACACCTACCCTAACCCTAACACGTACCTAATCCTAACCCGTACCCTAAACCGAGCCCTAACCCTAACACTAACCCTAACCCTAACCCTAACCCATACCCTACGCCGTACCCGAACCCTAAGCCGTACCCTAAGCCTAACCCTAAGCCTAACCCTAACCCTAGGCTACCCTTGACTGCTTCTGCCTCCAATAGATTTCCTAAGCACTAGTGTTTGAAGGAACAGCTTAAAAAGAGAATCCTAATGTGATTTCTTTATAATGGGTGTGTTCCTTATCTTATCCTAGTGTCTAAACTCTTCTCCATGGCTGGACCCCCAAATAATATTCCTTTACGTGCTAAGGGGTATCTAGAGAGTGGGATAGGTTTAATAACTACCCTAACCCTAACGCGTACCCTAACCCTAACCCCTACCCTAACCCTAACACGTACCCTAATCCTAACCCGTACCCTAAACCGAGCCCTAACCCTAACACTAACCCTAACCCTAACCCTAACCCATACCCTACGCCGTACCCGAACCCCTCCCCGAACCCCTACCCTAAGCCATACCCTAACCCTAACCCTAAGCCTAACCCTAACCCTAGGCTACCCTTGACTGCTTCTGCCTCAAATAGATTTCCTAAGCACTAGTGTTGTAAGGAACAGCTTAAAAAGAGAATCCTAATGTGATTTCTTTATAATGTATGTGTTCCTTATTTTATCCTAGTGTCTAAACTCTTCTCCATGGCTGGACCCCCAAATAATATTCCTTTACGTGCTAAGGGGTATCTAGAGAGTGGGATAGGTTTAATAACTACCCTAACCCTAACGCGTACCCTAACCCTAACCCCTACCCTAACCCTAACACGTACCCTAATCCTAACCCGTACCCTAAACCGAGCCCTAACCCTAACACTAACCCTAACCCTAACCCTAACACATACCCTACGCCGTACCCGAACCCTAAGCCGTACCCTAAGCCTAACCCTAAGCCTAACCCTAACCCTAGGCTACCCTTGACTGCTTCTGCCTCCAATAGATTTCCTAAGCACTAGTGTTTGAAGGAACAGCTTAAAAAGAGAATCCTAATGTGATTTCTTTATAATGGGTGTGTTCCTTATCTTATCCTAGTGTCTAAACTCTTCTCCATGGCTGGACCCCCAAATAATATTCCTTTACGTGCTAAGGGGTATCTAGAGAGTGGGATAGGTTTAATAACTACCCTAACCCTAACGCGTACCCTAACCCTAACCCCTACCCTAACCCTAACACGTACCCTAATCCTAACCCGTACCCTAAACCGAGCCCTAACCCTAACACTAACCCTAACCCTAACCCTAACCCATACCCTACGCCGTACCCGAACCCCTCCCCGAACCCCTACCCTAAGCCGTACCCTAACCCTAACCCTAAGCCTAACCCTAACCCTAGGCTACCCTTGACTGCTTCTGCCTCCAATAGATTTCCTAAGCACTAGTGTTTCAAGGAACAGCTTAAAAAGAGAATCCTAATGTGATTTCTTTATAATGTATGTGTTCCTTATTTTATCCTAGTGTCTAAACTCTTCTCCATGGCTGGACCCCCAAATAATATTCCTTTACGTGCTAAGGGGTATCTAGAGAGTGGGATAGGTTTAATAACTACCCTAACCCTAACGCGTACCCTAACCCTAACACCTACCCTAACCCTAACATGTACCCTAATCCTAACCCGTACCCTAAACCGAGCCCTAACCCTAACACTAACCCTAACCCTAACCCTAACCCATACCCTACGCCGTACCCGACCCCTCCCCGAACCCGTACCCTAAGCCGTACCCTAAGCCTAACCCTAAGCCTAACACTAACCCTAGGCTACCCTTGACTGCTTCTGCCTCCAATAGATTTCCTAAGCACTAGTGTTTGAAGGAACAGCTTAAAAAGAGAATCCTAATGTGATTTCTTTATAATGTATGTGTTCCTTATTTTATCCTAGTGTCTAAACTCTTCTCCATGGCTGGACCCCCAAATAATATTCCTTTACGTGCTAAGGGGTATCTAGAGAGTGGGATAGGTTTAATAACTACCCTAACCCTAACGCGTACCCTAACCCTAACCCCTACCCTAACCCTAACACGTACCCTAATCCTAACCCGTACCCTAAACCGAGCCCTAACCCTAACACTAACCCTAACCCTAACCCTAACCAATACCCTACGCCGTACCCGAACCCCTCCCCAAACCCGTACCCTAAGCCGTACCCTAAGCCTAACCCTAAGCCTAACCCTAACCCTAGGCTACCCTTGACTGCTTCTGCCTCCAATAGATTTCCTAAGCACTAGTGTTGTAAGGAACAGCTTAAAAAGAGAATCCTAATGTGATTTCTTTATAATGTATGTGTTCCTTATTTTATCCTAGTGTCTAAACTCTTCTCCATGGCTGGACCCCCAAATAATATTCCTTTACGTGCTAAGGGGTATCTAGAGAGTGGGATAGGTTTAATAACTACCCTAACCCTAACGCGTACCCTAACCCTAACCCCTACCCTAACCCTAACACGTACCCTAATCCTAACCCGTACCCTAAACCGAGCCCTAACCCTAACACTAACCCTAACCCTAACCCTAACCCATACCCTACGCCGTACCCGAACCCTAAGCCGTACCCTAAGCCTAACCCTAAGCCTAACCCTAACCCTAGGCTACCCTTGACTGCTTCTGCCTCCAATAGATTTCCTAAGCACTAGTGTTTTAAGGAACAGCTTAAAAAGAGAATCCTAATGTGATTTCTTTATAATGTATGTGTTCCTTATTTTATCCTAGTGTCTAAACTCTTTTCCATGGCTGGACCCGCAAATAATATTCCTTTACGTGCTAAGGGGTATCTAGAGAGTGGGATAGGTTTAATAACTACCCTAACCCTAACGCGTACCCTAACCCTAACACCTACCCTAACCCTAACACGTACCCTAATCCTAACCCGTACCCTAAACCGAGCCCTAACCCTAACACTAACCCTAACCCTAACCCTAAACCATACCCTATGCCGTACCCGAACCCCTCCCCGAACCCTTACCCTAAGCCATACCCTAAGCCTAACCCTAAGCCTAACCCTAACCCTAGGCTACCCTTGACTGCTTCTGCCTCCAATAGATTTCCTAAGCACTAGTGTTTGAAGGAACAGCTTAAAAAGAGAATCCTAATGTGATTTCTTTATAATGTATGTGTTCCTTATCTTATCCTAGTGTCTAAACTCTTCTCCATGGCTGGACCCCCAAATAATATTCCTTTACGTGCTAAGGGGTATCTAGAGAGTGGGATAGGTTTAATAACTACCCTAACCCTAACGCGTACCCTAACCCTAACACCTACCCTAACCCTAACACGTACCCTAATCCTAACCCGTACCCTAAACCGAGCCCTAACCCTAACACTAACCCTAACCCTAACCCTAACCCATACCCTACGCCGTACCCGAACCCTAAGCCGTACCCTAAGCCTAACCCTAAGCCTAACCCTAACCCTAGGCTACCCTTGACTGCTTCTGCCTCCAATAGATTTCCTAAGCACTAGTGTTTGAAGGAACAGCTTAAAAAGAGAATCCTAATGTGATTTCTTTATAATGGGTGTGTTCCTTATCTTATCCTAGTGTCTAAACTCTTCTCCATGGCTGGACCCCCAAATAATATTCCTTTACGTGCTAAGGGGTATCTAGAGAGTGGGATAGGTTTAATAACTACCCTAACCCTAACGCGTACCCTAACCCTAACCCCTACCCTAACCCTAACACGTACCCTAATCCTAACCCGTACCCTAAACCGAGCCCTAACCCTAACACTAACCCTAACCCTAACCCTAACCCATACCCTACGCCGTACCCGAACCCCTACCCTAAGCCGTACCCTAACCCTAACCCTAAGCCTAACCCTAACCCTAGGCTACCCTTGACTGCTTCTGCCTCCAATAGATTTCCTAAGCACTAGTGTTTCAAGGAACAGCTTAAAAAGAGAATCCTAATGTGATTTCTTTATAATGTATGTGTTCCTTATTTTATCCTAGTGTCTAAACTCTTCTCCATGGCTGGACCCCCAAATAATATTCCTTTACGTGCTAAGGGGTATCTAGAGAGTGGGATAGGTTTAATAACTACCCTAACCCTAACGCGTACCCTAACCCTAACACCTACCCTAACCCTAACATGTACCCTAATCCTAACCCGTACCCTAAACCGAGCCCTAACCCTAACACTAACCCTAACCCTAACCCTAACCCATACCCTACGCCGTACCCGAACCCCTCCCCGAACCCGTACCCTAAGCCGTACCCTAAGCCTAACCCTAAGCCTAACCCTAACCCTAGGCTACCCTTGACTGCTTCTGCCTCCAATAGATTTCCTAAGCACTAGTGTTTGAAGGAACAGCTTAAAAAGAGAATCCTAATGTGATTTCTTTATAATGTATGTGTTCCTTATTTTATCCTAGTGTCTAAACTCTTCTCCATGGCTGGACCCCCAAATAATATTCCTTTACGTGCTAAGGGGTATCTAGAGAGTGGGATAGGTTTAATAACTACCCTAACCCTAACGCGTACCCTAACCCTAACCCCTACCCTAACCCTAACACGTACCCTAATCCTAACCCGTACCCTAAACCGAGCCCTAACCCTAACACTAACCCTAACCCTAACCCTAACCAATACCCTACACCGTACCCGAACCCCTCCCCAAACCCGTACGCTAAGCCGTACCCTAAGCCTAACCCTAAGCCTAACCCTAACCCTAGGCTACCCTTGACTGCTTCTGCCTCCAATAGATTTCCTAAGCACTAGTGTTGTAAGGAACAGCTTAAAAAGAGAATCCTAATGTGATTTCTTTATAATGTATGTGTTCCTTATTTTATCCTAGTGTCTAAACTCTTCTCCATGGCTGGACCCCCAAATAATATTCCTTTACGTGCTAAGGGGTATCTAGAGAGTGGGATAGGTTTAATAACTACCCTAACCCTAACGCGTACCCTAACCCTAACCCCTACCCTAACCCTAACACGTACCCTAATCCTAACCCGTACCCTAAACCGAGCCCTAACCCTAACACTAACCCTAACCCTAACCCATACCCTACGCCGTACCCGAACCCCTCCCCGAACCCCTACCCTAAGCCGTACCCTAACCCTAACCCTAAGCCTAACCCTAACCCTAGGCTACCCTTGACTGCTTCTGCCTCCAATAGATTTCCTAAGCACTAGTGTTTGAAGGAACAGCTTAAAAAGAGAATCCTAATGTGATTTCTTTATAATGGGTGTGTTCCTTATCTTATCCTAGTGTCTAAACTCTTCTCCATGGCTGGACCCCCAAATAATATTCCTTTACGTGCTAAGGGGTATCTAGAGAGTGGGATAGGTTTAATAACTACCCTAACCCTAACGCGTACCCTAACCCTAACCCCTACCCTAACCCTAACACGTACCCTAATCCTAACCCGTACCCTAAACCGAGCCCTAACCCTAACACTAACCCTAACCCTAACCCTAACCCATACCCTACGCCGTACCCGAACCCCTCCCCGAACCCCTACCCTAAGCCGTACCCTAACCCTAACCCTAAGCCTAAACCTAACCCTAGGCTACCCTTGACTGCTTCTGCCTCCAATAGATTTCCTAAGCACTAGTGTTGTAAGGAACAGCTTAAAAAGAGAATCCTAATGTGATTTCTTTATAATGTATGTGTTCCTTATTTTATCCTAGTGTCTAAACTCTTCTCCATGGCTGGACCCCCAAATAATATTCCTTTACGTGCTAAGGGGTATCTAGAGAGTGGGATAGGTTTAATAACTACCCTAACCCTAACGCGTACCCTAACCCTAACCCCTACCCTAACCCTAACACGTACCCTAATCCTAACCCGTACCCTAAACCGAGCCCTAACCCTAACACTAACCCTAACCCTAACCCTAACCCATACCCTACGCCGTACCCGAACCCTAAGCCGTACCCTAAGCCTAACCCTAAGCCTAACCCTAACCCTAGGCTACCCTTGACTGCTTCTGCCTCCAATAGATTTCCTAAGCACTAGTGTTTGAAGGAACAGCTTAAAAAGAGAATCCTAATGTGATTTCTTTATAATGGGTGTGTTCCTTATCTTATCCTAGTGTCTAAACTCTTCTCCATGGCTGGACCCCCAAATAATATTCCTTTACGTGCTAAGGGGTATCTAGAGAGTGGGATAGGTTTAATAACTACCCTAACCCTAACGCGTACCCTAACCCTAACCCCTACCCTAACCCTAACACGTACCCTAATCCTAACCCGTACCCTAAACCGAGCCCTAACCCTAACACTAACCCTAACCCTAACCCTAACCCATACCCTACGCCGTACCCGAACCCCTACCCTAAGCCGTACCCTAACCCTAACCCTAAGCCTAACCCTAACCCTAGGCTACCCTTGACTGCTTCTGCCTCCAATAGATTTCCTAAGCACTAGTGTTTCAAGGAACAGCTTAAAAAGAGAATCCTAATGTGATTTCTTTATAATGTATGTGTTCCTTATTTTATCCTAGTGTCTAAACTCTTCTCCATGGCTGGACCCCCAAATAATATTCCTTTACGTGCTAAGGGGTATCTAGAGAGTGGGATAGGTTTAATAACTACCCTAACCCTAACGCGTACCCTAACCCTAACACCTACCCTAACCCTAACATGTACCCTAATCCTAACCCGTACCCTAAACCGAGCCCTAACCCTAACACTAACCCTAACCCTAACCCTAACCCATACCCTACGCCGTACCCGAACCCCTCCCCGAACCCGTACCCTAAGCCGTACCCTAAGCCTAACCCTAAGCCTAACCCTAACCCTAGGCTACCCTTGACTGCTTCTGCCTCCAATAGATTTCCTAAGCACTAGTGTTTGAAGGAACAGCTTAAAAAGAGAATCCTAATGTGATTTCTTTATAATGTATGTGTTCCTTATTTTATCCTAGTGTCTAAACTCTTCTCCATGGCTGGACCCCCAAATAATATTCCTTTACGTGCTAAGGGGTATCTAGAGAGTGGGATAGGTTTAATAACTACCCTAACCCTAACGCGTACCCTAACCCTAACCCCTACCCTAACCCTAACACGTACCCTAATCCTAACCCGTACCCTAAACCGAGCCCTAACCCTAACACTAACCCTAACCCTAACCCTAACCAATACCCTACACCGTACCCGAACCCCTCCCCAAACCCGTACGCTAAGCCGTACCCTAAGCCTAACCCTAAGCCTAACCCTAACCCTAGGCTACCCTTGACTGCTTCTGCCTCCAATAGATTTCCTAAGCACTAGTGTTGTAAGGAACAGCTTAAAAAGAGAATCCTAATGTGATTTCTTTATAATGTATGTGTTCCTTATTTTATCCTAGTGTCTAAACTCTTCTCCATGGCTGGACCCCCAAATAATATTCCTTTACGTGCTAAGGGGTATCTAGAGAGTGGGATAGGTTTAATAACTACCCTAACCCTAACGCGTACCCTAACCCTAACCCCTACCCTAACCCTAACACGTACCCTAATCCTAACCCGTACCCTAAACCGAGCCCTAACCCTAACACTAACCCTAACCCTAACCCATACCCTACGCCGTACCCGAACCCCTCCCCGAACCCCTACCCTAAGCCGTACCCTAACCCTAACCCTAAGCCTAACCCTAACCCTAGGCTACCCTTGACTGCTTCTGCCTCCAATAGATTTCCTAAGCACTAGTGTTTGAAGGAACAGCTTAAAAAGAGAATCCTAATGTGATTTCTTTATAATGGGTGTGTTCCTTATCTTATCCTAGTGTCTAAACTCTTCTCCATGGCTGGACCCCCAAATAATATTCCTTTACGTGCTAAGGGGTATCTAGAGAGTGGGATAGGTTTAATAACTACCCTAACCCTAACGCGTACCCTAACCCTAACCCCTACCCTAACCCTAACACGTACCCTAATCCTAACCCGTACCCTAAACCGAGCCCTAACCCTAACACTAACCCTAACCCTAACCCTAACCCATACCCTACGCCGTACCCGAACCCCTCCCCGAACCCCTACCCTAAGCCGTACCCTAACCCTAACCCTAAGCCTAACCCTAACCCTAGGCTACCCTTGACTGCTTCTGCCACCAATAGATTTCCTAAGCACTAGTGTTTTAAGGAACAGCTTAAAAAGAGAATCCTAATGTGATTTCTTTATAATGTATGTGTTCCTTATTTTATCCTAGTGTCTAAACTCTTCTCCATGGCTGGACCCGCAAATAATATTCCTTTACGTGCTAAGGGGTATCTAGAGAGTGGGATAGGTTTAATAACTACCCTAACCCTAACGCGTACCCTAACCCTAACACCTACCCTAACCCTAACACGTACCCTAATCCTAACCCGTACCCTAAACCGAGCCCTAACCCTAACACTAACCCTAACCCTAACCCTAACCCATACCCTACGCCGTACCCGAACCCTAAGCCGTACCCTAAGCCTAACCCTAAGCCTAACCCTAACCCTAGGCTACCCTTGACTGCTTCTGCCTCCAATAGATTTCCTAAGCACTAGTGTTTTAAGGAACAGCTTAAAAAGAGAATCCTAATGTGATTTCTTTATAATGTATGTGTTCCTTATTTTATCCTAGTGTCTAAACTCTTCTCCATGGCTGGACCCGCAAATAATATTCCTTTACGTGCTAAGGGGTATCTAGAGAGTGGGATAGGTTTAATAACTACCCTAACCCTAACGCGTACCCTAACCCTAACACCTACCCTAACCCTAACACGTACCCTAATCCTAACCCGTACCCTAAACCGAGCCCTAACCCTAACACTAACCCTAACCCTAACCCTAACCCATACCCTACGCCGTACCCGAACCCTAAGCCGTACCCTAAGCCTAACCCTAAGCCTAACCCTAACCCTAGGCTACCCTTGACTGCTTCTGCCTCCAATAGATTTCCTAAGCACTAGTGTTTGAAGGAACAGCTTAAAAAGAGAATCCTAATGTGATTTCTTTATAATGGGTGTGTTCCTTATCTTATCCTAGTGTCTAAACTCTTCTCCATGGCTGGACCCCCAAATAATATTCCTTTACGTGCTAAGGGGTATCTAGAGAGTGGGATAGGTTTAATAACTACCCTAACCCTAACGCGTACCCTAACCCTAACACCTACCCTAACCCTAACACGTACCCTAATCCTAACCCGTACCCTAAACCGAGCCCTAACCCTAACACTAACCCTAACCCTAACCCTAACCCATACCCTACGCCGTACCCGAACCCTAAGCCGTACCCTAAGCCTAACCCTAAGCCTAACCCTAACCCTAGGCTACCCTTGACTGCTTCTGCCTCCAATAGATTTCCTAAGCACTAGTGTTTGAAGGAACAGCTTAAAAAGAGAATCCTAATGTGATTTCTTTATAATGGGTGTGTTCCTTATCTTATCCTAGTGTCTAAACTCTTCTCCATGGCTGGACCCCCAAATAATATTCCTTTACGTGCTAAGGGGTATCTAGAGAGTGGGATAGGTTTAATAACTACCCTAACCCTAACGCGTACCCTAACCCTAACCCCTACCCTAACCCTAACACGTACCCTAATCCTAACCCGTACCCTAAACCGAGCCCTAACCCTAACACTAACCCTAACCCTAACCCTAACCCATACCCTACGCCGTACCCGAACCCCTCCCCGAACCCCTACCCTAAGCCGTACCCTAACCCTAACCCTAAGCCTAACCCTAACCCTAGGCTACCCTTGACTGCTTCTGCCTCCAATAGATTTCCTAAGCACTAGTGTTGTAAGGAACAGCTTAAAAAGAGAATCCTAATGTGATTTCTTTATAATGTATGTGTTCCTTATTTTATCCTAGTGTCTAAACTCTTCTCCATGGCTGGACCCCCAAATAATATTCCTTTACGTGCTAAGGGGTATCTAGAGAGTGGGATAGGTTTAATAACTACCCTAACCATAACGCGTACCCTAACCCTAACACCTACCCTAACCCTAACACGTACCCTAATCCTAACCCGTACCCTAAACCGAGCCCTAACCCTAACACTAACCCTAACCCTAACCCATACCCTACGCCGTACCCGAACCCCTCCCCGAACCCGTACCCTAAGCCGTACCCTAAGCCTAACCCTAAGCCTAACCCTAACCCTAGGCTACCCTTGACTGCTTCTGCCTCCAATAGATTTCCTAAGCACTAGTGTTTGAAGGAACAGCTTAAAAAGAGAATCCTAATGTGATTTCTTTATAATGGGTGTGTTCCTTATCTTATCCTAGTGTCTAAACTCTTCTCCATGGCTGGACCCCCAAATAATATTCCTTTACGTGCTAAGGGGTATCTAGAGAGTGGGATAGGTTTAATAACTACCCTAACCCTAACGCGTACCCTAACCCTAACCCCTACCCTAACCCTAACACGTACCCTAATCCTAACCCGTACCCTAAACCGAGCCCTAACCCTAACACTAACCCTAACCCTAACCCTAACCCATACCCTACGCCGTACCCGAACCCCTCCCCGAACCCCTACCCTAAGCCGTACCCTAAGCCTAACCCTAAGCCTAACCCTAACCCTAGGCTACCCTTGACTGCTTCTGCCTCCAATAGATTTCCTAAGCACTAGTGTTGTAAGGAACAGCTTAAAAAGAGAATCCTAATGTGATTTCTTTATAATGGGTGTGTTCCTTATCTTATCCTAGTGTCTAAACTCTTCTCCATGGCTGCACCCCCAAATAATATTCCTTTACGTGCTAAGGGGTATCTAGAGAGTGGGATAGGTTTAATAACTACCCTAACCCTAACGCGTACCCTAACCCTAACCCCTACCCTAACCCTAACACGTACCCTAATCCTAACCCGTACCCTAAACCGAGCCCTAACCCTAACACTAACCCTAACCCTAACCCTAACCCATACCCTACGCCGTACCCGAACCCCTCCCCGAACCCGTACCCTAAGCCGTACCCTAACCCTAACCCTAAGCCTAACCCTAACCCTAGGCTACCCTTGACTGCTTCTGCCTCCAATAGATTTCCTAAGCACTAGTGTTTTAAGGAACAGCTTAAAAAGAGAATCCTAATGTGATTTCTTTATAATGTATGTGTTCCTTATTTTATCCTAGTGTCTAAACTCTTCTCCATGGCTGGACCCGCAAATAATATTCCTTTACGTGCTAAGGGGTATCTAGAGAGTGGGATAGGTTTAATAACTACCCTAACCCTAACGCGTACCCTAACCCTAACACCTACCCTAACCCTAACACGTACCCTAATCCTAACCCGTACCCTAAACCGAGCCCTAACCCTAACACTAACCCTAACCCTAACCCTAACCCATACCCTACGCCGTACCCGAACCCTAAGCCGTACCCTAAGCCTAACCCTAAGCCTAACCCTAACCCTAGGCTACCCTTGACTGCTTCTGCCTCCAATAGATTTCCTAAGCACTAGTGTTTTAAGGAACAGCTTAAAAAGAGAATCCTAATGTGATTTCTTTATAATGTATGTGTTCCTTATTTTATCCTAGTGTCTAAACTCTTCTCCATGGCTGGACCCGCAAATAATATTCCTTTACGTGCTAAGGGGTATCTAGAGAGTGGGATAGGTTTAATAACTACCCTAACCCTAACGCGTACCCTAACCCTAACACCTACCCTAACCCTAACACGTACCCTAATCCTAACCCGTACCCTAAACCGAGCCCTAACCCTAACACTAACCCTAACCCTAACCCTAACCCATACCCTATGCCGTACCCGAACCCCTCCCCGAACCCGTACCCTAAGCCATACCCTAAGCCTAACCCTAAGCCTAACCCTAACCCTAGGCTACCCTTGACTGCTTCTGCCTCCAATAGATTTCCTAAGCACTAGTGTTTGAAGGAACAGCTTAAAAAGAGAATCCTAATGTGATTTCTTTATAATGTATGTGTTCCTTATCTTATCCTAGTGTCTAAACTCTTCTCCATGGCTGGACCCCCAAATAATATTCCTTTACGTGCTAAGGGGTATCTAGAGAGTGGGATAGGTTTAATAACTACCCTAACCCTAACGCGTACCCTAACCCTAACACCTACCCTAACCCTAACACGTACCCTAATCCTAACCCGTACCCTAAACCGAGCCCTAACCCTAACACTAACCCTAACCCTAACCCTAACCCATACCCTACGCCGTACCCGAACCCTAAGCCGTACCCTAAGCCTAACCCTAAGCCTAACCCTAACCCTAGGCTACCCTTGACTGCTTCTGCCTCCAATAGATTTCCTAAGCACTAGTGTTTGAAGGAACAGCTTAAAAAGAGAATCCTAATGTGATTTCTTTATAATGGGTGTGTTCCTTATCTTATCCTAGTGTCTAAACTCTTCTCCATGGCTGGACCCCCAAATAATATTCCTTTACGTGCTAAGGGGTATCTAGAGAGTGGGATAGGTTTAATAACTACCCTAACCCTAACGCGTACCCTAACCCTAACCCCTACCCTAACCCTAACACGTACCCTAATCCTAACCCGTACCCTAAACCGAGCCCTAACCCTAACACTAACCCTAACCCTAACCCTAACCCATACCCTACGCCGTACCCGAACCCCTCCCCGAACCCCTACCCTAAGCCATACCCTAACCCTAACCCTAAGCCTAACCCTAACCCTAGGCTACCCTTGACTGCTTCTGCCTCCAATAGATTTCCTAAGCACTAGTGTTGTAAGGAACAGCTTAAAAAGAGAATCCTAATGTGATTTCTTTATAATGTATGTGTTCCTTATTTTATCCTAGTGTCTAAACTCTTCTCCATGGCTGGACCCCCAAATAATATTCCTTTACGTGCTAAGGGGTATCTAGAGAGTGGGATAGGTTTAATAACTACCCTAACCATAACGCGTACCCTAACCCTAACACCTACCCTAACCCTAACACGTACCCTAATCCTAACCCGTACCCTAAACCGAGCCCTAACCCTAACACTAACCCTAACCCTAACCCATACCCTACGCCATACCCGAACCCCTCCCCGAACCCGTACCCTAAGCCGTACCCTAAGCTTAACCCTAAGCCTAACCCTAACCCTAGGCTACCCTTGACTGCTTCTGCCTCCAATAGATTTCCTAAGCACTAGTGTTTGAAGGAACAGCTTAAAAAGAGAATCCTAATGTGATTTCTTTATAATGGGTGTGTTCCTTATCTTATCCTAGTGTCTAAACTCTTCTCCATGGCTGGACCCCCAAATAATATTCCTTTACGTGCTAAGGGGTATCTAGAGAGTGGGATAGGTTTAATAACTACCCTAACCCTAACGCGTACCCTAACCCTAACCCCTACCCTAACCCTAACACGTACCCTAATCCTAACCCGTACCCTAAACCGAGCCCTAACCCTAACACTAACCCTAACCCTAACCCTAACCCATACCCTACGCCGTACCCGAACCCCTCCCCGAACCCCTACCCTAAGCCGTACCCTAAGCCTAACCCTAAGCCTAACCCTAACCCTAGGCTACCCTTGACTGCTTCTGCCTCCAATAGATTTCCTAAGCACTAGTGTTGTAAGGAACAGCTTAAAAAGAGAATCCTAATGTGATTTCTTTATAATGGGTGTGTTCCTTATCTTATCCTAGTGTCTAAACTCTTCTCCATGGCTGCACCCCCAAATAATATTCCTTTACGTGCTAAGGGGTATCTAGAGAGTGGGATAGGTTTAATAACTACCCTAACCCTAACGCGTACCCTAACCCTAACCCCTACCCTAACCCTAACACGTACCCTAATCCTAACCCGTACCCTAAACCGAGCCCTAACCCTAACACTAACCCTAACCCTAACCCTAACCCATACCCTACGCCGTACCCGAACCCCTCCCCGAACCCGTACCCTAAGCCGTACCCTAACCCTAACCCTAAGCCTAACCCTAACCCTAGGCTACCCTTGACTGCTTCTGCCTCCAATAGATTTCCTAAGCACTAGTGTTTTAAGGAACAGCTTAAAAAGAGAATCCTAATGTGATTTCTTTATAATGTATGTGTTCCTTATTTTATCCTAGTGTCTAAACTCTTCTCCATGGCTGGACCCGCAAATAATATTCCTTTACGTGCTAAGGGGTATCTAGAGAGTGGGATAGGTTTAATAACTACCCTAACCCTAACGCGTACCCTAACCCTAACACCTACCCTAACCCTAACATGTACCCTAATCCTAACCCGTACCCTAAACCGAGCCCTAACCCTAACACTAACCCTAACCCTAACCCTAACCCATACCCTACGCCGTACCCGAACCCTAAGCCGTACCCTAAGCCTAACCCTAAGCCTAACCCTAACCCTAGGCTACCCTTGACTGCTTCTGCCTCCAATAGATTTCCTAAGCACTAGTGTTTTAAGGAACAGCTTAAAAAGAGAATCCTAATGTGATTTCTTTATAATGTATGTGTTCCTTATTTTATCCTAGTGTCTAAACTCTTCTCCATGGCTGGACCCGCAAATAATATTCCTTTACGTGCTAAGGGGTATCTAGAGAGTGGGATAGGTTTAATAACTACCCTAACCCTAACGCGTACCCTAACCCTAACACCTACCCTAACCCTAACACGTACCCTAATCCTAACCCGTACCCTAAACCGAGCCCTAACCCTAACACTAACCCTAACCCTAACCCTAACCCATACCCTATGCCGTACCCGAACCCCTCCCCGAACCCGTACCCTAAGCCATACCCTAAGCCTAACCCTAAGCCTAACCCTAACCCTAGGCTACCCTTGACTGCTTCTGCCTCCAATAGATTTCCTAAGCACTAGTGTTTGAAGGAACAGCTTAAAAAGAGAATCCTAATGTGATTTCTTTATAATGTATGTGTTCCTTATCTTATCCTAGTGTCTAAACTCTTCTCCATGGCTGGACCCCCAAATAATATTCCTTTACGTGCTAAGGGGTATCTAGAGAGTGGGATAGGTTTAATAACTACCCTAACCCTAACGCGTACCCTAACCCTAACACCTACCCTAACCCTAACACGTACCCTAATCCTAACCCGTACCCTAAACCGAGCCCTAACCCTAACACTAACCCTAACCCTAACCCTAACCCATACCCTACGCCGTACCCGAACCCTAAGCCGTACCCTAAGCCTAACCCTAAGCCTAACCCTAACCCTAGGCTACCCTTGACTGCTTCTGCCTCCAATAGATTTCCTAAGCACTAGTGTTTGAAGGAACAGCTTAAAAAGAGAATCCTAATGTGATTTCTTTATAATGGGTGTGTTCCTTATCTTATCCTAGTGTCTAAACTCTTCTCCATGGCTGGACCCCCAAATAATATTCCTTTACGTGCTAAGGGGTATCTAGAGAGTGGGATAGGTTTAATAACTACCCTAACCCTAACGCGTACCCTAACCCTAACCCCTACCCTAACCCTAACACGTACCCTAATCCTAACCCGTACCCTAAACCGAGCCCTAACCCTAACACTAACCCTAACCCTAACCCTAACCCATACCCTACGCCGTACCCGAACCCCTCCCCGAACCCCTACCCTAAGCCATACCCTAACCCTAACCCTAAGCCTAACCCTAACCCTAGGCTACCCTTGACTGCTTCTGCCTCCAATAGATTTCCTAAGCACTAGTGTTGTAAGGAACAGCTTAAAAAGAGAATCCTAATGTGATTTCTTTATAATGTATGTGTTCCTTATTTTATCCTAGTGTCTAAACTCTTCTCCATGGCTGGACCCCCAAATAATATTCCTTTACGTGCTAAGGGGTATCTAGAGAGTGGGATAGGTTTAATAACTACCCTAACCCTAACGCGTACCCTAACCCTAACCCCTACCCTAACCCTAACACGTACCCTAATCCTAACCCGTACCCTAAACCGAGCCCTAACCCTAACACTAACCCTAACCCTAACCCTAACCCATACCCTACGCCGTACCCGAACCCTAAGCCGTACCCTAAGCCTAACCCTAAGCCTAACCCTAACCCTAGGCTACCCTTGACTGCTTCTGCCTCCAATAGATTTCCTAAGCACTAGTGTTTGAAGGAACAGCTTAAAAAGAGAATCCTAATGTGATTTCTTTATAATGGGTGTGTTCCTTATCTTATCCTAGTGTCTAAACTCTTCTCCATGGCTGGACCCCCAAATAATATTCCTTTACGTGCTAAGGGGTATCTAGAGAGTGGGATAGGTTTAATAACTACCCTAACCCTAACGCGTACCCTAACCCTAACCCCTACCCTAACCCTAACACGTACCCTAATCCTAACCCGTACCCTAAACCGAGCCCTAACCCTAACACTAACCCTAACCCTAACCCTAACCCATACCCTACGCCGTACCCGAACCCCTCCCCGAACCCCTACCCTAAGCCGTACCCTAACCCTAACCCTAAGCCTAACCCTAACCCTAGGCTACCCTTGACTGCTTCTGCCTCCAATAGATTTCCTAAGCACTAGTGTTTCAAGGAACAGCTTAAAAAGAGAATCCTAATGTGATTTCTTTATAATGTATGTGTTCCTTATTTTATCCTAGTGTCTAAACTCTTCTCCATGGCTGGACCCCCAAATAATATTCCTTTACGTGCTAAGGGGTATCTAGAGAGTGGGATAGGTTTAATAACTACCCTAACCCTAACGCGTACCCTAACCCTAACACCTACCCTAACCCTAACATGTACCCTAATCCTAACCCGTACCCTAAACCGAGCCCTAACCCTAACACTAACCCTAACCCTAACCCTAACCCATACCCTACGCCGTACCCGACCCCTCCCCGAACCCGTACCCTAAGCCGTACCCTAAGCCTAACCCTAAGCCTAACACTAACCCTAGGCTACCCTTGACTGCTTCTGCCTCCAATAGATTTCCTAAGCACTAGTGTTTGAAGGAACAGCTTAAAAAGAGAATCCTAATGTGATTTCTTTATAATGTATGTGTTCCTTATTTTATCCTAGTGTCTAAACTCTTCTCCATGGCTGGACCCCCAAATAATATTCCTTTACGTGCTAAGGGGTATCTAGAGAGTGGGATAGGTTTAATAACTACCCTAACCCTAACGCGTACCCTAACCCTAACCCCTACCCTAACCCTAACACGTACCCTAATCCTAACCCGTACCCTAAACCGAGCCCTAACCCTAACACTAACCCTAACCCTAACCCTAACCAATACCCTACGCCGTACCCGAACCCCTCCCCAAACCCGTACCCTAAGCCGTACCCTAAGCCTAACCCTAAGCCTAACCCTAACCCTAGGCTACCCTTGACTGCTTCTGCCTCCAATAGATTTCCTAAGCACTAGTGTTGTAAGGAACAGCTTAAAAAGAGAATCCTAATGTGATTTCTTTATAATGTATGTGTTCCTTATTTTATCCTAGTGTCTAAACTCTTCTCCATGGCTGGACCCCCAAATAATATTCCTTTACGTGCTAAGGGGTATCTAGAGAGTGGGATAGGTTTAATAACTACCCTAACCCTAACGCGTACCCTAACCCTAACCCCTACCCTAACCCTAACACGTACCCTAATCCTAACCCGTACCCTAAACCGAGCCCTAACCCTAACACTAACCCTAACCCTAACCCTAACCCATACCCTACGCCGTACCCGAACCCTAAGCCGTACCCTAAGCCTAACCCTAAGCCTAACCCTAACCCTAGGCTACCCTTGACTGCTTCTGCCTCCAATAGATTTCCTAAGCACTAGTGTTTTAAGGAACAGCTTAAAAAGAGAATCCTAATGTGATTTCTTTATAATGTATGTGTTCCTTATTTTATCCTAGTGTCTAAACTCTTTTCCATGGCTGGACCCGCAAATAATATTCCTTTACGTGCTAAGGGGTATCTAGAGAGTGGGATAGGTTTAATAACTACCCTAACCCTAACGCGTACCCTAACCCTAACACCTACCCTAACCCTAACACGTACCCTAATCCTAACCCGTACCCTAAACCGAGCCCTAACCCTAACACTAACCCTAACCCTAACCCTAAACCATACCCTATGCCGTACCCGAACCCCTCCCCGAACCCTTACCCTAAGCCATACCCTAAGCCTAACCCTAAGCCTAACCCTAACCCTAGGCTACCCTTGACTGCTTCTGCCTCCAATAGATTTCCTAAGCACTAGTGTTTGAAGGAACAGCTTAAAAAGAGAATCCTAATGTGATTTCTTTATAATGTATGTGTTCCTTATCTTATCCTAGTGTCTAAACTCTTCTCCATGGCTGGACCCCCAAATAATATTCCTTTACGTGCTAAGGGGTATCTAGAGAGTGGGATAGGTTTAATAACTACCCTAACCCTAACGCGTACCCTAACCCTAACACCTACCCTAACCCTAACACGTACCCTAATCCTAACCCGTACCCTAAACCGAGCCCTAACCCTAACACTAACCCTAACCCTAACCCTAACCCATACCCTACGCCGTACCCGAACCCTAAGCCGTACCCTAAGCCTAACCCTAAGCCTAACCCTAACCCTAGGCTACCCTTGACTGCTTCTGCCTCCAATAGATTTCCTAAGCACTAGTGTTTGAAGGAACAGCTTAAAAAGAGAATCCTAATGTGATTTCTTTATAATGGGTGTGTTCCTTATCTTATCCTAGTGTCTAAACTCTTCTCCATGGCTGGACCCCCAAATAATATTCCTTTACGTGCTAAGGGGTATCTAGAGAGTGGGATAGGTTTAATAACTACCCTAACCCTAACGCGTACCCTAACCCTAACCCCTACCCTAACCCTAACACGTACCCTAATCCTAACCCGTACCCTAAACCGAGCCCTAACCCTAACACTAACCCTAACCCTAACCCTAACCCATACCCTACGCCGTACCCGAACCCCTACCCTAAGCCGTACCCTAACCCTAACCCTAAGCCTAACCCTAACCCTAGGCTACCCTTGACTGCTTCTGCCTCCAATAGATTTCCTAAGCACTAGTGTTTCAAGGAACAGCTTAAAAAGAGAATCCTAATGTGATTTCTTTATAATGTATGTGTTCCTTATTTTATCCTAGTGTCTAAACTCTTCTCCATGGCTGGACCCCCAAATAATATTCCTTTACGTGCTAAGGGGTATCTAGAGAGTGGGATAGGTTTAATAACTACCCTAACCCTAACGCGTACCCTAACCCTAACACCTACCCTAACCCTAACATGTACCCTAATCCTAACCCGTACCCTAAACCGAGCCCTAACCCTAACACTAACCCTAACCCTAACCCTAACCCATACCCTACGCCGTACCCGAACCCCTCCCCGAACCCGTACCCTAAGCCGTACCCTAAGCCTAACCCTAAGCCTAACCCTAACCCTAGGCTACCCTTGACTGCTTCTGCCTCCAATAGATTTCCTAAGCACTAGTGTTTGAAGGAACAGCTTAAAAAGAGAATCCTAATGTGATTTCTTTATAATGTATGTGTTCCTTATTTTATCCTAGTGTCTAAACTCTTCTCCATGGCTGGACCCCCAAATAATATTCCTTTACGTGCTAAGGGGTATCTAGAGAGTGGGATAGGTTTAATAACTACCCTAACCCTAACGCGTACCCTAACCCTAACCCCTACCCTAACCCTAACACGTACCCTAATCCTAACCCGTACCCTAAACCGAGCCCTAACCCTAACACTAACCCTAACCCTAACCCTAACCAATACCCTACACCGTACCCGAACCCCTCCCCAAACCCGTACGCTAAGCCGTACCCTAAGCCTAACCCTAAGCCTAACCCTAACCCTAGGCTACCCTTGACTGCTTCTGCCTCCAATAGATTTCCTAAGCACTAGTGTTGTAAGGAACAGCTTAAAAAGAGAATCCTAATGTGATTTCTTTATAATGTATGTGTTCCTTATTTTATCCTAGTGTCTAAACTCTTCTCCATGGCTGGACCCCCAAATAATATTCCTTTACGTGCTAAGGGGTATCTAGAGAGTGGGATAGGTTTAATAACTACCCTAACCCTAACGCGTACCCTAACCCTAACCCCTACCCTAACCCTAACACGTACCCTAATCCTAACCCGTACCCTAAACCGAGCCCTAACCCTAACACTAACCCTAACCCTAACCCATACCCTACGCCGTACCCGAACCCCTCCCCGAACCCCTACCCTAAGCCGTACCCTAACCCTAACCCTAAGCCTAACCCTAACCCTAGGCTACCCTTGACTGCTTCTGCCTCCAATAGATTTCCTAAGCACTAGTGTTTGAAGGAACAGCTTAAAAAGAGAATCCTAATGTGATTTCTTTATAATGGGTGTGTTCCTTATCTTATCCTAGTGTCTAAACTCTTCTCCATGGCTGGACCCCCAAATAATATTCCTTTACGTGCTAAGGGGTATCTAGAGAGTGGGATAGGTTTAATAACTACCCTAACCCTAACGCGTACCCTAACCCTAACCCCTACCCTAACCCTAACACGTACCCTAATCCTAACCCGTACCCTAAACCGAGCCCTAACCCTAACACTAACCCTAACCCTAACCCTAACCCATACCCTACGCCGTACCCGAACCCCTCCCCGAACCCCTACCCTAAGCCGTACCCTAACCCTAACCCTAAGCCTAAACCTAACCCTAGGCTACCCTTGACTGCTTCTGCCTCCAATAGATTTCCTAAGCACTAGTGTTGTAAGGAATAGCTTAAAAAGAGAATCCTAATGTGATTTCTTTATAATGTATGTGTTCCTTATTTTATCCTAGTGTCTAAACTCTTCTCCATGGCTGGACCCCCAAATAATATTCCTTTACGTGCTAAGGGGTATCTAGAGAGTGGGATAGGTTTAATAACTACCCTAACCCTAACGCGTACCCTAACCCTAACCCCTACCCTAACCCTAACACGTACCCTAATCCTAACCCGTACCCTAAACCGAGCCCTAACCCTAACACTAACCCTAACCCTAACCCTAACCCATACCCTACGCCGTACCCGAACCCTAAGCCGTACCCTAAGCCTAACCCTAAGCCTAACCCTAACCCTAGGCTACCCTTGACTGCTTCTGCCTCCAATAGATTTCCTAAGCACTAGTGTTTGAAGGAACAGCTTAAAAAGAGAATCCTAATGTGATTTCTTTATAATGGGTGTGTTCCTTATCTTATCCTAGTGTCTAAACTCTTCTCCATGGCTGGACCCCCAAATAATATTCCTTTACGTGCTAAGGGGTATCTAGAGAGTGGGATAGGTTTAATAACTACCCTAACCCTAACGCGTACCCTAACCCTAACCCCTACCCTAACCCTAACACGTACCCTAATCCTAACCCGTACCCTAAACCGAGCCCTAACCCTAACACTAACCCTAACCCTAACCCTAACCCATACCCTACGCCGTACCCGAACCCTAAGCCGTACCCTAAGCCTAACCCTAAGCCTAACCCTAACCCTAGGCTACCCTTGACTGCTTCTGCCTCCAATAGATTTCCTAAGCACTAGTGTTTGAAGGAACAGCTTAAAAAGAGAATCCTAATGTGATTTCTTTATAATGGGTGTGTTCCTTATCTTATCCTAGTGTCTAAACTCTTCTCCATGGCTGGACCCCCAAATAATATTCCTTTACGTGCTAAGGGGTATCTAGAGAGTGGGATAGGTTTAATAACTACCCTAACCCTAACGCGTACCCTAACCCTAACCCCTACCCTAACCCTAACACGTACCCTAATCCTAACCCGTACCCTAAACCGAGCCCTAACCCTAACACTAACCCTAACCCTAACCCTAACCCATACCCTACGCCGTACCCGAACCCCTCCCCGAACCCCTACCCTAAGCCGTACCCTAACCCTAACCCTAAGCCTAACCCTAACCCTAGGCTACCCTTGACTGCTTCTGCCTCCAATAGATTTCCTAAGCACTAGTGTTTCAAGGAACAGCTTAAAAAGAGAATCCTAATGTGATTTCTTTATAATGTATGTGTTCCTTATTTTATCCTAGTGTCTAAACTCTTCTCCATGGCTGGACCCCCAAATAATATTCCTTTACGTGCTAAGGGGTATCTAGAGAGTGGGATAGGTTTAATAACTACCCTAACCCTAACGCGTACCCTAACCCTAACACCTACCCTAACCCTAACATGTACCCTAATCCTAACCCGTACCCTAAACCGAGCCCTAACCCTAACACTAACCCTAACCCTAACCCTAACCCATACCCTACGCCGTACCCGACCCCTCCCCGAACCCGTACCCTAAGCCGTACCCTAAGCCTAACCCTAAGCCTAACACTAACCCTAGGCTACCCTTGACTGCTTCTGCCTCCAATAGATTTCCTAAGCACTAGTGTTTGAAGGAACAGCTTAAAAAGAGAATCCTAATGTGATTTCTTTATAATGTATGTGTTCCTTATTTTATCCTAGTGTCTAAACTCTTCTCCATGGCTGGACCCCCAAATAATATTCCTTTACGTGCTAAGGGGTATCTAGAGAGTGGGATAGGTTTAATAACTACCCTAACCCTAACGCGTACCCTAACCCTAACCCCTACCCTAACCCTAACACGTACCCTAATCCTAACCCGTACCCTAAACCGAGCCCTAACCCTAACACTAACCCTAACCCTAACCCTAACCCATACCCTACGCCGTACCCGAACCCTAAGCCGTACCCTAAGCCTAACCCTAAGCCTAACCCTAACCCTAGGCTACCCTTGACTGCTTCTGCCTCCAATAGATTTCCTAAGCACTAGTGTTTGAAGGAACAGCTTAAAAAGAGAATCCTAATGTGATTTCTTTATAATGGGTGTGTTCCTTATCTTATCCTAGTGTCTAAACTCTTCTCCATGGCTGGACCCCCAAATAATATTCCTTTACGTGCTAAGGGGTATCTAGAGAGTGGGATAGGTTTAATAACTACCCTAACCCTAACGCGTACCCTAACCCTAACCCCTACCCTAACCCTAACACGTACCCTAATCCTAACCCGTACCCTAAACCGAGCCCTAACCCTAACACTAACCCTAACCCTAACCCTAACCCATACCCTACGCCGTACCCGAACCCCTACCCTAAGCCGTACCCTAACCCTAACCCTAAGCCTAACCCTAACCCTAGGCTACCCTTGACTGCTTCTGCCTCCAATAGATTTCCTAAGCACTAGTGTTTCAAGGAACAGCTTAAAAAGAGAATCCTAATGTGATTTCTTTATAATGTATGTGTTCCTTATTTTATCCTAGTGTCTAAACTCTTCTCCATGGCTGGACCCCCAAATAATATTCCTTTACGTGCTAAGGGGTATCTAGAGAGTGGGATAGGTTTAATAACTACCCTAACCCTAACGCGTACCCTAACCCTAACACCTACCCTAACCCTAACATGTACCCTAATCCTAACCCGTACCCTAAACCGAGCCCTAACCCTAACACTAACCCTAACCCTAACCCTAACCCATACCCTACGCCGTACCCGAACCCCTCCCCGAACCCGTACCCTAAGCCGTACCCTAAGCCTAACCCTAAGCCTAACCCTAACCCTAGGCTACCCTTGACTGCTTCTGCCTCCAATAGATTTCCTAAGCACTAGTGTTTGAAGGAACAGCTTAAAAAGAGAATCCTAATGTGATTTCTTTATAATGTATGTGTTCCTTATTTTATCCTAGTGTCTAAACTCTTCTCCATGGCTGGACCCCCAAATAATATTCCTTTACGTGCTAAGGGGTATCTAGAGAGTGGGATAGGTTTAATAACTACCCTAACCCTAACGCGTACCCTAATCCTAACCCCTACCCTAACCCTAACACGTACCCTAATCCTAACCCGTACCCTAAACCGAGCCCTAACCCTAACACTAACCCTAACCCTAACCCTAACCAATACCCTACACCGTACCCGAACCCCTCCCCAAACCCGTACGCTAAGCCGTACCCTAAGCCTAACCCTAAGCCTAACCCTAACCCTAGGCTACCCTTGACTGCTTCTGCCTCCAATAGATTTCCTAAGCACTAGTGTTGTAAGGAACAGCTTAAAAAGAGAATCCTAATGTGATTTCTTTATAATGTATGTGTTCCTTATTTTATCCTAGTGTCTAAACTCTTCTCCATGGCTGGACCCCCAAATAATATTCCTTTACGTGCTAAGGGGTATCTAGAGAGTGGGATAGGTTTAATAACTACCCTAACCCTAACGCGTACCCTAACCCTAACCCCTACCCTAACCCTAACACGTACCCTAATCCTAACCCGTACCCTAAACCGAGCCCTAACCCTAACACTAACCCTAACCCTAACCCATACCCTACGCCGTACCCGAACCCCTCCCCGAACCCCTACCCTAAGCCGTACCCTAACCCTAACCCTAAGCCTAACCCTAACCCTAGGCTACCCTTGACTGCTTCTGCCTCCAATAGATTTCCTAAGCACTAGTGTTTGAAGGAACAGCTTAAAAAGAGAATCCTAATGTGATTTCTTTATAATGGGTGTGTTCCTTATCTTATCCTAGTGTCTAAACTCTTCTCCATGGCTGGACCCCCAAATAATATTCCTTTACGTGCTAAGGGGTATCTAGAGAGTGGGATAGGTTTAATAACTACCCTAACCCTAACGCGTACCCTAACCCTAACCCCTACCCTAACCCTAACACGTACCCTAATCCTAACCCGTACCCTAAACCGAGCCCTAACCCTAACACTAACCCTAACCCTAACCCTAACCCATACCCTACGCCGTACCCGAACCCCTCCCCGAACCCCTACCCTAAGCCGTACCCTAACCCTAACCCTAAGCCTAAACCTAACCCTAGGCTACCCTTGACTGCTTCTGCCTCCAATAGATTTCCTAAGCACTAGTGTTGTAAGGAATAGCTTAAAAAGAGAATCCTAATGTGATTTCTTTATAATGTATGTGTTCCTTATTTTATCCTAGTGTCTAAACTCTTCTCCATGGCTGGACCCCCAAATAATATTCCTTTACGTGCTAAGGGGTATCTAGAGAGTGGGATAGGTTTAATAACTACCCTAACCCTAACGCGTACCCTAACCCTAACCCCTACCCTAACCCTAACACGTACCCTAATCCTAACCCGTACCCTAAACCGAGCCCTAACCCTAACACTAACCCTAACCCTAACCCTAACCCATACCCTACGCCGTACCCGAACCCTAAGCCGTACCCTAAGCCTAACCCTAAGCCTAACCCTAACCCTAGGCTACCCTTGACTGCTTCTGCCTCCAATAGATTTCCTAAGCACTAGTGTTTGAAGGAACAGCTTAAAAAGAGAATCCTAATGTGATTTCTTTATAATGGGTGTGTTCCTTATCTTATCCTAGTGTCTAAACTCTTCTCCATGGCTGGACCCCCAAATAATATTCCTTTACGTGCTAAGGGGTATCTAGAGAGTGGGATAGGTTTAATAACTACCCTAACCCTAACGCGTACCCTAACCCTAACCCCTACCCTAACCCTAACACGTACCCTAATCCTAACCCGTACCCTAAACCGAGCCCTAACCCTAACACTAACCCTAACCCTAACACTAACCCATACCCTACGCCGTACCCGAACCCCTCCCCGAACCCCTACCCTAAGCCGTACCCTAACCCTAACCCTAAGCCTAACCCTAACCCTAGGCTACCCTTGACTGCTTCTGCCTCCAATAGATTTCCTAAGCACTAGTGTTTTAAGGAACAGCTTAAAAAGAGAATCCTAATGTGATTTCTTTATAATGTATGTGTTCCTTATTTTATCCTAGTGTCTAAACTCTTCTCCATGGCTGGACCCCCAAATAATATTCCTTTACGTGCTAAGGGGTATCTAGAGAGTGGGATAGGTTTAATAACTACCCTAACCCTAACGCGTACCCTAACCCTAACCCCTACCCTAACCCTAACACGTACCCTTATCCTAACCCGTACCCTAAACCGAGCCCTAACCCTAACACTAACCCTAACCCTAACCCATACCCTACGCCGTACCCGAACCCCTCCCCGAACCCCTACCCTAAGCCGTACCCTAACCCTAACCCTAAGCCTAACCCTAACCCTAGGCTACCCTTGACTGCTTCTGCCTCCAATAGATTTCCTAAGCACTAGTGTTGTAAGGAACAGCTTAAAAAGAGAATCCTAATGTGATTTCTTTATAATGGGTGTGTTCCTTATCTTATCCTAGTGTCTAAACTCTTCTCCATGGCTGCACCCCCAAATAATATTCCTTTACGTGCTAAGGGGTATCTAGAGAGTGGGATAGGTTTAATAACTACCCTAACCCTAACGCGTACCCTAACCCTAACCCCTACCCTAACCCTAACACGTACCCTAATCCTAACCCGTACCCTAAACCGAGCCCTAACCCTAACACTAACCCTAACCCTAACCCTAACCCATACCCTACGCCGTACCCGAACCCCTCCCCGAACCCCTACCCTAAGCCGTACCCTAACCCTAACCCTAAGCCTAACCCTAACCCTAGGCTACCCTTGACTGCTTCTGCCTCCAATAGATTTCCTAAGCACTAGTGTTTTAAGGAACAGCTTAAAAAGAGAATCCTAATGTGATTTCTTTATAATGTATGTGTTCCTTATTTTATCCTAGTGTCTAAACTCTTCTCCATGGCTGGACCCGCAAATAATATTCCTTTACGTGCTAAGGGGTATCTAGAGAGTGGGATAGGTTTAATAACTACCCTAACCCTAACGCGTACCCTAACCCTAACACCTACCCTAACCCTAACACGTACCCTAATCCTAACCCGTACCCTAAACCGAGCCCTAACCCTAACACTAACCCTAACCCTAACCCTAACCCATACCCTACGCCGTACCCGAACCCTAAGCCGTACCCTAAGCCTAACCCTAAGCCTAACCCTAACCCTAGGCTACCCTTGACTGCTTCTGCCTCCAATAGATTTCCTAAGCACTAGTGTTTGAAGGAACAGCTTAAAAAGAGAATCCTAATGTGATTTCTTTATAATGTATGTGTTCCTTATCTTATCCTAGTGTCTAAACTCTTCTCCATGGCTGGACCCCCAAATAATATTCCTTTACGTGCTAAGGGGTATCTAGAGAGTGGGATAGGTTTAATAACTACCCTAACCCTAACGCGTACCCTAACCCTAACACCTACCCTAACCCTAACACGTACCCTAATCCTAACCCGTACCCTAAACCGAGCCCTAACCCTAACACTAACCCTAACCCTAACCCTAACCCATACCCTACGCCGTACCCGAACCCTAAGCCGTACCCTAAGCCTAACCCTAAGCCTAACCCTAACCCTAGGCTACCCTTGACTGCTTCTGCCTCCAATAGATTTCCTAAGCACTAGTGTTTGAAGGAACAGCTTAAAAAGAGAATCCTAATGTGATTTCTTTATAATGGGTGTGTTCCTTATCTTATCCTAGTGTCTAAACTCTTCTCCATGGCTGGACCCCCAAATAATATTCCTTTACGTGCTAAGGGGTATCTAGAGAGTGGGATAGGTTTAATAACTACCCTAACCCTAACGCGTACCCTAACCCTAACCCCTACCCTAACCCTAACACGTACCCTAATCCTAACCCGTACCCTAAACCGAGCCCTAACCCTAACACTAACCCTAACCCTAACCCTAACCCATACCCTACGCCGTACCCGAACCCCTCCCCGAACCCCTACCCTAAGCCGTACCCTAACCCTAACCCTAAGCCTAACCCTAACCCTAGGCTACCCTTGACTGCTTCTGCCTCCAATAGATTTCCTAAGCACTAGTGTTGTAAGGAACAGCTTAAAAAGAGAATCCTAATGTGATTTCTTTATAATGTATGTGTTCCTTATTTTATCCTAGTGTCTAAACTCTTCTCCATGGCTGGACCCCCAAATAATATTCCTTTACGTGCTAAGGGGTATCTAGAGAGTGGGATAGGTTTAATAACTACCCTAACCATAACGCGTACCCTAACCCTAACACCTACCCTAACCCTAACACGTACCCTAATCCTAACCCGTACCCTAAACCGAGCCCTAACCCTAACACTAACCCTAACCCTAACCCTAACCCATACCCTACGCCGTACCCGAACCCCTCCCCGAACCCGTACCCTAAGCCGTACCCTAAGCCTAACCCTAAGCCTAACCCTAACCCTAGGCTACCCTTGACTGCTTCTGCCTCCAATAGATTTCCTAAGCACTAGTGTTTGAAGGAACAGCTTAAAAAGAGAATCCTAATGTGATTTCTTTATAATGTATGTGTTCCTTATTTTATCCTAGTGTCTAAACTCTTCTCCATGGCTGGACCCCCAAATAATATTCCTTTACGTGCTAAGGGGTATCTAGAGAGTGGGATAGGTTTAATAACTACCCTAACCCTAACGCGTACCCTAATCCTAACCCCTACCCTAACCCTAACACGTACCCTAATCCTAACCCGTACCCTAAACCGAGCCCTAACCCTAACACTAACCCTAACCCTAACCCTAACCAATACCCTACACCGTACCCGAACCCCTCCCCAAACCCGTACGCTAAGCCGTACCCTAAGCCTAACCCTAAGCCTAACCCTAACCCTAGGCTACCCTTGACTGCTTCTGCCTCCAATAGATTTCCTAAGCACTAGTGTTGTAAGGAACAGCTTAAAAAGAGAATCCTAATGTGATTTCTTTATAATGTATGTGTTCCTTATTTTATCCTAGTGTCTAAACTCTTCTCCATGGCTGGACCCCCAAATAATATTCCTTTACGTGCTAAGGGGTATCTAGAGAGTGGGATAGGTTTAATAACTACCCTAACCCTAACGCGTACCCTAACCCTAACCCCTACCCTAACCCTAACACGTACCCTAATCCTAACCCGTACCCTAAACCGAGCCCTAACCCTAACACTAACCCTAACCCTAACCCATACCCTACGCCGTACCCGAACCCCTCCCCGAACCCCTACCCTAAGCCGTACCCTAACCCTAACCCTAAGCCTAACCCTAACCCTAGGCTACCCTTGACTGCTTCTGCCTCCAATAGATTTCCTAAGCACTAGTGTTTGAAGGAACAGCTTAAAAAGAGAATCCTAATGTGATTTCTTTATAATGGGTGTGTTCCTTATCTTATCCTAGTGTCTAAACTCTTCTCCATGGCTGGACCCCCAAATAATATTCCTTTACGTGCTAAGGGGTATCTAGAGAGTGGGATAGGTTTAATAACTACCCTAACCCTAACGCGTACCCTAACCCTAACCCCTACCCTAACCCTAACACGTACCCTAATCCTAACCCGTACCCTAAACCGAGCCCTAACCCTAACACTAACCCTAACCCTAACCCTAACCCATACCCTACGCCGTACCCGAACCCCTCCCCGAACCCCTACCCTAAGCCGTACCCTAACCCTAACCCTAAGCCTAAACCTAACCCTAGGCTACCCTTGACTGCTTCTGCCTCCAATAGATTTCCTAAGCACTAGTGTTGTAAGGAATAGCTTAAAAAGAGAATCCTAATGTGATTTCTTTATAATGTATGTGTTCCTTATTTTATCCTAGTGTCTAAACTCTTCTCCATGGCTGGACCCCCAAATAATATTCCTTTACGTGCTAAGGGGTATCTAGAGAGTGGGATAGGTTTAATAACTACCCTAACCCTAACGCGTACCCTAACCCTAACCCCTACCCTAACCCTAACACGTACCCTAATCCTAACCCGTACCCTAAACCGAGCCCTAACCCTAACACTAACCCTAACCCTAACCCTAACCCATACCCTACGCCGTACCCGAACCCTAAGCCGTACCCTAAGCCTAACCCTAAGCCTAACCCTAACCCTAGGCTACCCTTGACTGCTTCTGCCTCCAATAGATTTCCTAAGCACTAGTGTTTGAAGGAACAGCTTAAAAAGAGAATCCTAATGTGATTTCTTTATAATGGGTGTGTTCCTTATCTTATCCTAGTGTCTAAACTCTTCTCCATGGCTGGACCCCCAAATAATATTCCTTTACGTGCTAAGGGGTATCTAGAGAGTGGGATAGGTTTAATAACTACCCTAACCCTAACGCGTACCCTAACCCTAACCCCTACCCTAACCCTAACACGTACCCTAATCCTAACCCGTACCCTAAACCGAGCCCTAACCCTAACACTAACCCTAACCCTAACACTAACCCATACCCTACGCCGTACCCGAACCCCTCCCCGAACCCCTACCCTAAGCCGTACCCTAACCCTAACCCTAAGCCTAACCCTAACCCTAGGCTACCCTTGACTGCTTCTGCCTCCAATAGATTTCCTAAGCACTAGTGTTTTAAGGAACAGCTTAAAAAGAGAATCCTAATGTGATTTCTTTATAATGTATGTGTTCCTTATTTTATCCTAGTGTCTAAACTCTTCTCCATGGCTGGACCCCCAAATAATATTCCTTTACGTGCTAAGGGGTATCTAGAGAGTGGGATAGGTTTAATAACTACCCTAACCCTAACGCGTACCCTAACCCTAACCCCTACCCTAACCCTAACACGTACCCTTATCCTAACCCGTACCCTAAACCGAGCCCTAACCCTAACACTAACCCTAACCCTAACCCATACCCTACGCCGTACCCGAACCCCTCCCCGAACCCCTACCCTAAGCCGTACCCTAACCCTAACCCTAAGCCTAACCCTAACCCTAGGCTACCCTTGACTGCTTCTGCCTCCAATAGATTTCCTAAGCACTAGTGTTGTAAGGAACAGCTTAAAAAGAGAATCCTAATGTGATTTCTTTATAATGGGTGTGTTCCTTATCTTATCCTAGTGTCTAAACTCTTCTCCATGGCTGCACCCCCAAATAATATTCCTTTACGTGCTAAGGGGTATCTAGAGAGTGGGATAGGTTTAATAACTACCCTAACCCTAACGCGTACCCTAACCCTAACCCCTACCCTAACCCTAACACGTACCCTAATCCTAACCCGTACCCTAAACCGAGCCCTAACCCTAACACTAACCCTAACCCTAACCCTAACCCATACCCTACGCCGTACCCGAACCCCTCCCCGAACCCCTACCCTAAGCCGTACCCTAACCCTAACCCTAAGCCTAACCCTAACCCTAGGCTACCCTTGACTGCTTCTGCCTCCAATAGATTTCCTAAGCACTAGTGTTTTAAGGAACAGCTTAAAAAGAGAATCCTAATGTGATTTCTTTATAATGTATGTGTTCCTTATTTTATCCTAGTGTCTAAACTCTTCTCCATGGCTGGACCCGCAAATAATATTCCTTTACGTGCTAAGGGGTATCTAGAGAGTGGGATAGGTTTAATAACTACCCTAACCCTAACGCGTACCCTAACCCTAACACCTACCCTAACCCTAACACGTACCCTAATCCTAACCCGTACCCTAAACCGAGCCCTAACCCTAACACTAACCCTAACCCTAACCCTAACCCATACCCTACGCCGTACCCGAACCCTAAGCCGTACCCTAAGCCTAACCCTAAGCCTAACCCTAACCCTAGGCTACCCTTGACTGCTTCTGCCTCCAATAGATTTCCTAAGCACTAGTGTTTGAAGGAACAGCTTAAAAAGAGAATCCTAATGTGATTTCTTTATAATGTATGTGTTCCTTATCTTATCCTAGTGTCTAAACTCTTCTCCATGGCTGGACCCCCAAATAATATTCCTTTACGTGCTAAGGGGTATCTAGAGAGTGGGATAGGTTTAATAACTACCCTAACCCTAACGCGTACCCTAACCCTAACACCTACCCTAACCCTAACACGTACCCTAATCCTAACCCGTACCCTAAACCGAGCCCTAACCCTAACACTAACCCTAACCCTAACCCTAACCCATACCCTACGCCGTACCCGAACCCTAAGCCGTACCCTAAGCCTAACCCTAAGCCTAACCCTAACCCTAGGCTACCCTTGACTGCTTCTGCCTCCAATAGATTTCCTAAGCACTAGTGTTTGAAGGAACAGCTTAAAAAGAGAATCCTAATGTGATTTCTTTATAATGGGTGTGTTCCTTATCTTATCCTAGTGTCTAAACTCTTCTCCATGGCTGGACCCCCAAATAATATTCCTTTACGTGCTAAGGGGTATCTAGAGAGTGGGATAGGTTTAATAACTACCCTAACCCTAACGCGTACCCTAACCCTAACCCCTACCCTAACCCTAACACGTACCCTAATCCTAACCCGTACCCTAAACCGAGCCCTAACCCTAACACTAACCCTAACCCTAACCCTAACCCATACCCTACGCCGTACCCGAACCCCTCCCCGAACCCCTACCCTAAGCCGTACCCTAACCCTAACCCTAAGCCTAACCCTAACCCTAGGCTACCCTTGACTGCTTCTGCCTCCAATAGATTTCCTAAGCACTAGTGTTGTAAGGAACAGCTTAAAAAGAGAATCCTAATGTGATTTCTTTATAATGTATGTGTTCCTTATTTTATCCTAGTGTCTAAACTCTTCTCCATGGCTGGACCCCCAAATAATATTCCTTTACGTGCTAAGGGGTATCTAGAGAGTGGGATAGGTTTAATAACTACCCTAACCATAACGCGTACCCTAACCCTAACACCTACCCTAACCCTAACACGTACCCTAATCCTAACCCGTACCCTAAACCGAGCCCTAACCCTAACACTAACCCTAACCCTAACCCATACCCTACGCCGTACCCGAACCCCTCCCCGAACCCGTACCCTAAGCCGTACCCTAAGCCTAACCCTAAGCCTAACCCTAACCCTAGGCTACCCTTGACTGCTTCTGCCTCCAATAGATTTCCTAAGCACTAGTGTTTGAAGGAACAGCTTAAAAAGAGAATCCTAATGTGATTTCTTTATAATGGGTGTGTTCCTTATCTTATCCTAGTGTCTAAACTCTTCTCCATGGCTGGACCCCCAAATAATATTCCTTTACGTGCTAAGGGGTATCTAGAGAGTGGGATAGGTTTAATAACTACCCTAACCCTAACGCGTACCCTAACCCTAACCCCTACCCTAACCCTAACACGTACCCTAATCCTAACCCGTACCCTAAACCGAGCCCTAACCCTAACACTAACCCTAACCCTAACCCTAACCCATACCCTACGCCGTACCCGAACCCCTCCCCGAACCCGTACCCTAAGCCGTACCCTAACCCTAACCCTAAGCCTAACCCTAACCCTAGGCTACCCTTGACTGCTTCTGCCACCAATAGATTTCCTAAGCACTAGTGTTTTAAGGAACAGCTTAAAAAGAGAATCCTAATGTGATTTCTTTATAATGTATGTGTTCCTTATTTTATCCTAGTGTCTAAACTCTTCTCCATGGCTGGACCCGCAAATAATATTCCTTTACGTGCTAAGGGGTATCTAGAGAGTGGGATAGGTTTAATAACTACCCTAACCCTAACGCGTACCCTAACCCTAACACCTACCCTAACCCTAACACGTACCCTAATCCTAACCCGTACCCTAAACCGAGCCCTAACCCTAACACTAACCCTAACCCTAACCCTAACCCATACCCTACGCCGTACCCGAACCCTAAGCCGTACCCTAAGCCTAACCCTAAGCCTAACCCTAACCCTAGGCTACCCTTGACTGCTTCTGCCTCCAATAGATTTCCTAAGCACTAGTGTTTTAAGGAACAGCTTAAAAAGAGAATCCTAATGTGATTTCTTTATAATGTATGTGTTCCTTATTTTATCCTAGTGTCTAAACTCTTCTCCATGGCTGGACCCGCAAATAATATTCCTTTACGTGCTAAGGGGTATCTAGAGAGTGGGATAGGTTTAATAACTACCCTAACCCTAACGCGTACCCTAACCCTAACACCTACCCTAACCCTAACACGTACCCTAATCCTAACCCGTACCCTAAACCGAGCCCTAACCCTAACACTAACCCTAACCCTAACCCTAACCCATACCCTACGCCGTACCCGAACCCTAAGCCGTACCCTAAGCCTAACCCTAAGCCTAACCCTAACCCTAGGCTACCCTTGACTGCTTCTGCCTCCAATAGATTTCCTAAGCACTAGTGTTTGAAGGAACAGCTTAAAAAGAGAATCCTAATGTGATTTCTTTATAATGGGTGTGTTCCTTATCTTATCCTAGTGTCTAAACTCTTCTCCATGGCTGGACCCCCAAATAATATTCCTTTACGTGCTAAGGGGTATCTAGAGAGTGGGATAGGTTTAATAACTACCCTAACCCTAACGCGTACCCTAACCCTAACACCTACCCTAACCCTAACACGTACCCTAATCCTAACCCGTACCCTAAACCGAGCCCTAACCCTAACACTAACCCTAACCCTAACCCTAACCCATACCCTACGCCGTACCCGAACCCTAAGCCGTACCCTAAGCCTAACCCTAAGCCTAACCCTAACCCTAGGCTACCCTTGACTGCTTCTGCCTCCAATAGATTTCCTAAGCACTAGTGTTTGAAGGAACAGCTTAAAAAGAGAATCCTAATGTGATTTCTTTATAATGGGTGTGTTCCTTATCTTATCCTAGTGTCTAAACTCTTCTCCATGGCTGGACCCCCAAATAATATTCCTTTACGTGCTAAGGGGTATCTAGAGAGTGGGATAGGTTTAATAACTACCCTAACCCTAACGCGTACCCTAACCCTAACCCCTACCCTAACCCTAACACGTACCCTAATCCTAACCTGTACCCTAAACCGAGCCCTAACCCTAACACTAACCCTAACCCTAACCCTAACCCATACCCTACGCCGTACCCGAACCCCTCCCCGAACCCCTACCCTAAGCCGTACCCTAACCCTAACCCTAAGCCTAACCCTAACCCTAGGCTACCCTTGACTGCTTCTGCCTCCAATAGATTTCCTAAGCACTAGTGTTGTAAGGAACAGCTTAAAAAGAGAATCCTAATGTGATTTCTTTATAATGTATGTGTTCCTTATTTTATCCTAGTGTCTAAACTCTTCTCCATGGCTGGACCCCCAAATAATATTCCTTTACGTGCTAAGGGGTATCTAGAGAGTGGGATAGGTTTAATAACTACCCTAACCATAACGCGTACCCTAACCCTAACACCTACCCTAACCCTAACACGTACCCTAATCCTAACCCGTACCCTAAACCGAGCCCTAACCCTAACACTAACCCTAACCCTAACCCATACCCTACGCCGTACCCGAACCCCTCCCCGAACCCGTACCCTAAGCCGTACCCTAAGCCTAACCCTAAGCCTAACCCTAACCCTAGGCTACCCTTGACTGCTTCTGCCTCCAATAGATTTCCTAAGCACTAGTGTTTGAAGGAACAGCTTAAAAAGAGAATCCTAATGTGATTTCTTTATAATGGGTGTGTTCCTTATCTTATCCTAGTGTCTAAACTCTTCTCCATGGCTGGACCCCCAAATAATATTCCTTTACGTGCTAAGGGGTATCTAGAGAGTGGGATAGGTTTAATAACTACCCTAACCCTAACGCGTACCCTAACCCTAACCCCTACCCTAACCCTAACACGTACCCTAATCCTAACCCGTACCCTAAACCGAGCCCTAACCCTAACACTAACCCTAACCCTAACCCTAACCCATACCCTACGCCGTACCCGAACCCCTCCCCGAACCCGTACCCTAAGCCGTACCCTAACCCTAACCCTAAGCCTAACCCTAACCCTAGGCTACCCTTGACTGCTTCTGCCTCCAATAGATTTCCTAAGCACTAGTGTTTTAAGGAACAGCTTAAAAAGAGAATCCTAATGTGATTTCTTTATAATGTATGTGTTCCTTATTTTATCCTAGTGTCTAAACTCTTCTCCATGGCTGGACCCGCAAATAATATTCCTTTACGTGCTAAGGGGTATCTAGAGAGTGGGATAGGTTTAATAACTACCCTAACCCTAACGCGTACCCTAACCCTAACACCTACCCTAACCCTAACACGTACCCTAATCCTAACCCGTACCCTAAACCGAGCCCTAACCCTAACACTAACCCTAACCCTAACCCTAACCCATACCCTACGCCGTACCCGAACCCTAAGCCGTACCCTAAGCCTAACCCTAAGCCTAACCCTAACCCTAGGCTACCCTTGACTGCTTCTGCCTCCAATAGATTTCCTAAGCACTAGTGTTTTAAGGAACAGCTTAAAAAGAGAATCCTAATGTGATTTCTTTATAATGTATGTGTTCCTTATTTTATCCTAGTGTCTAAACTCTTCTCCATGGCTGGACCCGCAAATAATATTCCTTTACGTGCTAAGGGGTATCTAGAGAGTGGGATAGGTTTAATAACTACCCTAACCCTAACGCGTACCCTAACCCTAACACCTACCCTAACCCTAACACGTACCCTAATCCTAACCCGTACCCTAAACCGAGCCCTAACCCTAACACTAACCCTAACCCTAACCCTAACCCATACCCTATGCCGTACCCGAACCCCTCCCCGAACCCGTACCCTAAGCCATACCCTAAGCCTAACCCTAAGCCTAACCCTAACCCTAGGCTACCCTTGACTGCTTCTGCCTCCAATAGATTTCCTAAGCACTAGTGTTTGAAGGAACAGCTTAAAAAGAGAATCCTAATGTGATTTCTTTATAATGTATGTGTTCCTTATCTTATCCTAGTGTCTAAACTCTTCTCCATGGCTGGACCCCCAAATAATATTCCTTTACGTGCTAAGGGGTATCTAGAGAGTGGGATAGGTTTAATAACTACCCTAACCCTAACGCGTACCCTAACCCTAACACCTACCCTAACCCTAACACGTACCCTAATCCTAACCCGTACCCTAAACCGAGCCCTAACCCTAACACTAACCCTAACCCTAACCCTAACCCATACCCTACGCCGTACCCGAACCCTAAGCCGTACCCTAAGCCTAACCCTAAGCCTAACCCTAACCCTAGGCTACCCTTGACTGCTTCTGCCTCCAATAGATTTCCTAAGCACTAGTGTTTGAAGGAACAGCTTAAAAAGAGAATCCTAATGTGATTTCTTTATAATGGGTGTGTTCCTTATCTTATCCTAGTGTCTAAACTCTTCTCCATGGCTGGACCCCCAAATAATATTCCTTTACGTGCTAAGGGGTATCTAGAGAGTGGGATAGGTTTAATAACTACCCTAACCCTAACGCGTACCCTAACCCTAACCCCTACCCTAACCCTAACACGTACCCTAATCCTAACCCGTACCCTAAACCGAGCCCTAACCCTAACACTAACCCTAACCCTAACCCTAACCCATACCCTACGCCGTACCCGAACCCCTCCCCGAACCCCTACCCTAAGCCATACCCTAACCCTAACCCTAAGCCTAACCCTAACCCTAGGCTACCCTTGACTGCTTCTGCCTCAAATAGATTTCCTAAGCACTAGTGTTGTAAGGAACAGCTTAAAAAGAGAATCCTAATGTGATTTCTTTATAATGTATGTGTTCCTTATTTTATCCTAGTGTCTAAACTCTTCTCCATGGCTGGACCCCCAAATAATATTCCTTTACGTGCTAAGGGGTATCTAGAGAGTGGGATAGGTTTAATAACTACCCTAACCCTAACGCGTACCCTAACCCTAACCCCTACCCTAACCCTAACACGTACCCTAATCCTAACCCGTACCCTAAACCGAGCCCTAACCCTAACACTAACCCTAACCCTAACCCTAACCCATACCCTACGCCGTACCCGAACCCCTCCCCGAACCCCTACCCTAAGCCGTACCCTAAGCCTAACCCTAAGCCTAACCCTAACCCTAGGCTACCCTTGACTGCTTCTGCCTCCAATAGATTTCCTAAGCACTAGTGTTTCAAGGAACAGCTTAAAAAGAGAATCCTAATGTGATTTCTTTATAATGTATGTGTTCCTTATTTTATCCTAGTGTCTAAACTCTTCTCCATGGCTGGACCCCCAAATAATATTCCTTTACGTGCTAAGGGGTATCTAGAGAGTGGGATAGGTTTAATAACTACCCTAACCCTAACGCGTACCCTAACCCTAACACCTACCCTAACCCTAACATGTACCCTAATCCTAACCCGTACCCTAAACCGAGCCCTAACCCTAACACTAACCCTAACCCTAACCCTAACCCATACCCTACGCCGTACCCGACCCCTCCCCGAACCCGTACCCTAAGCCGTACCCTAAGCCTAACCCTAAGCCTAACACTAACCCTAGGCTACCCTTGACTGCTTCTGCCTCCAATAGATTTCCTAAGCACTAGTGTTTGAAGGAACAGCTTAAAAAGAGAATCCTAATGTGATTTCTTTATAATGTATGTGTTCCTTATTTTATCCTAGTGTCTAAACTCTTCTCCATGGCTGGACCCCCAAATAATATTCCTTTACGTGCTAAGGGGTATCTAGAGAGTGGGATAGGTTTAATAACTACCCTAACCCTAACGCGTACCCTAACCCTAACACCTACCCTAACCCTAACACGTACCCTAATCCTAACCCGTACCCTAAACCGAGCCCTAACCCTAACACTAACCCTAACCCTAACCCTAACCCATACCCTACGCCGTACCCGAACCCTAAGCCGTACCCTAAGCCTAACCCTAAGCCTAACCCTAACCCTAGGCTACCCTTGACTGCTTCTGCCTCCAATAGATTTCCTAAGCACTAGTGTTTGAAGGAACAGCTTAAAAAGAGAATCCTAATGTGATTTCTTTATAATGGGTGTGTTCCTTATCTTATCCTAGTGTCTAAACTCTTCTCCATGGCTGGACCCCCAAATAATATTCCTTTACGTGCTAAGGGGTATCTAGAGAGTGGGATAGGTTTAATAACTACCCTAACCCTAACGCGTACCCTAACCCTAACCCCTACCCTAACCCTAACACGTACCCTAATCCTAACCCGTACCCTAAACCGAGCCCTAACCCTAACACTAACCCTAACCCTAACCCTAACCCATACCCTACGCCGTACCCGAACCCCTCCCCGAACCCCTACCCTAAGCCATACCCTAACCCTAACCCTAAGCCTAACCCTAACCCTAGGCTACCCTTGACTGCTTCTGCCTCAAATAGATTTCCTAAGCACTAGTGTTGTAAGGAACAGCTTAAAAAGAGAATCCTAATGTGATTTCTTTATAATGTATGTGTTCCTTATTTTATCCTAGTGTCTAAACTCTTCTCCATGGCTGGACCCCCAAATAATATTCCTTTACGTGCTAAGGGGTATCTAGAGAGTGGGATAGGTTTAATAACTACCCTAACCCTAACGCGTACCCTAACCCTAACCCCTACCCTAACCCTAACACGTACCCTAATCCTAACCCGTACCCTAAACCGAGCCCTAACCCTAACACTAACCCTAACCCTAACCCTAACACATACCCTACGCCGTACCCGAACCCTAAGCCGTACCCTAAGCCTAACCCTAAGCCTAACCCTAACCCTAGGCTACCCTTGACTGCTTCTGCCTCCAATAGATTTCCTAAGCACTAGTGTTTGAAGGAACAGCTTAAAAAGAGAATCCTAATGTGATTTCTTTATAATGGGTGTGTTCCTTATCTTATCCTAGTGTCTAAACTCTTCTCCATGGCTGGACCCCCAAATAATATTCCTTTACGTGCTAAGGGGTATCTAGAGAGTGGGATAGGTTTAATAACTACCCTAACCCTAACGCGTACCCTAACCCTAACCCCTACCCTAACCCTAACACGTACCCTAATCCTAACCCGTACCCTAAACCGAGCCCTAACCCTAACACTAACCCTAACCCTAACCCTAACCCATACCCTACGCCGTACCAGAACCCCTCCCCGAACCCCTACCCTAAGCCGTACCCTAACCCTAACCCTAAGCCTAACCCTAACCCTAGGCTACCCTTGACTGCTTCTGCCTCCAATAGATTTCCTAAGCACTAGTGTTTCAAGGAACAGCTTAAAAAGAGAATCCTAATGTGATTTCTTTATAATGTATGTGTTCCTTATTTTATCCTAGTGTCTAAACTCTTCTCCATGGCTGGACCCCCAAATAATATTCCTTTACGTGCTAAGGGGTATCTAGAGAGTGGGATAGGTTTAATAACTACCCTAACCCTAACGCGTACCCTAACCCTAACACCTACCCTAACCCTAACATGTACCCTAATCCTAACCCGTACCCTAAACCGAGCCCTAACCCTAACACTAACCCTAACCCTAACCCTAACCCATACCCTACGCCGTACCCGACCCCTCCCCGAACCCGTACCCTAAGCCGTACCCTAAGCCTAACCCTAAGCCTAACACTAACCCTAGGCTACCCTTGACTGCTTCTGCCTCCAATAGATTTCCTAAGCACTAGTGTTTGAAGGAACAGCTTAAAAAGAGAATCCTAATGTGATTTCTTTATAATGTATGTGTTCCTTATTTTATCCTAGTGTCTAAACTCTTCTCCATGGCTGGACCCCCAAATAATATTCCTTTACGTGCTAAGGGGTATCTAGAGAGTGGGATAGGTTTAATAACTACCCTAACCCTAACGCGTACCCTAACCCTAACCCCTACCCTAACCCTAACACGTACCCTAATCCTAACCCGTACCCTAAACCGAGCCCTAACCCTAACACTAACCCTAACCCTAACCCTAACCAATACCCTACGCCGTACCCGAACCCCTCCCCAAACCCGTACCCTAAGCCGTACCCTAAGCCTAACCCTAAGCCTAACCCTAACCCTAGGCTACCCTTGACTGCTTCTGCCTCCAATAGATTTCCTAAGCACT
The DNA here is from genome assembly GCF_028023285.1 of Balaenoptera ricei. Lineage (NCBI taxonomy): Eukaryota > Metazoa > Chordata > Mammalia > Artiodactyla > Balaenopteridae > Balaenoptera > Balaenoptera ricei. The sequence goes on along the minus strand of NW_026777467.1, from coordinate 123,743 downwards.
AGTGTTGTAAGGAACAGCTTAAAAAGAGAATCCTAATGTGATTTCTTTATAATGTATGTGTTCCTTATTTTATCCTAGTGTCTAAACTCTTCTCCATGGCTGGACCCCCAAATAATATTCCTTTACGTGCTAAGGGGTATCTAGAGAGTGGGATAGGTTTAATAACTACCCTAACCCTAACGCGTACCCTAACCCTAACCCCTACCCTAACCCTAACACGTACCCTAATCCTAACCCGTACCCTAAACCGAGCCCTAACCCTAACACTAACCCTAACCCTAACCCTAACCCATACCCTACGCCGTACCCGAACCCTAAGCCGTACCCTAAGCCTAACCCTAAGCCTAACCCTAACCCTAGGCTACCCTTGACTGCTTCTGCCTCCAATAGATTTCCTAAGCACTAGTGTTTTAAGGAACAGCTTAAAAAGAGAATCCTAATGTGATTTCTTTATAATGTATGTGTTCCTTATTTTATCCTAGTGTCTAAACTCTTTTCCATGGCTGGACCCGCAAATAATATTCCTTTACGTGCTAAGGGGTATCTAGAGAGTGGGATAGGTTTAATAACTACCCTAACCCTAACGCGTACCCTAACCCTAACACCTACCCTAACCCTAACACGTACCCTAATCCTAACCCGTACCCTAAACCGAGCCCTAACCCTAACACTAACCCTAACCCTAACCCTAAACCATACCCTATGCCGTACCCGAACCCCTCCCCGAACCCTTACCCTAAGCCATACCCTAAGCCTAACCCTAAGCCTAACCCTAACCCTAGGCTACCCTTGACTGCTTCTGCCTCCAATAGATTTCCTAAGCACTAGTGTTTGAAGGAACAGCTTAAAAAGAGAATCCTAATGTGATTTCTTTATAATGTATGTGTTCCTTATCTTATCCTAGTGTCTAAACTCTTCTCCATGGCTGGACCCCCAAATAATATTCCTTTACGTGCTAAGGGGTATCTAGAGAGTGGGATAGGTTTAATAACTACCCTAACCCTAACGCGTACCCTAACCCTAACACCTACCCTAACCCTAACACGTACCCTAATCCTAACCCGTACCCTAAACCGAGCCCTAACCCTAACACTAACCCTAACCCTAACCCTAACCCATACCCTACGCCGTACCCGAACCCTAAGCCGTACCCTAAGCCTAACCCTAAGCCTAACCCTAACCCTAGGCTACCCTTGACTGCTTCTGCCTCCAATAGATTTCCTAAGCACTAGTGTTTGAAGGAACAGCTTAAAAAGAGAATCCTAATGTGATTTCTTTATAATGGGTGTGTTCCTTATCTTATCCTAGTGTCTAAACTCTTCTCCATGGCTGGACCCCCAAATAATATTCCTTTACGTGCTAAGGGGTATCTAGAGAGTGGGATAGGTTTAATAACTACCCTAACCCTAACGCGTACCCTAACCCTAACCCCTACCCTAACCCTAACACGTACCCTAATCCTAACCCGTACCCTAAACCGAGCCCTAACCCTAACACTAACCCTAACCCTAACCCTAACCCATACCCTACGCCGTACCCGAACCCCTACCCTAAGCCGTACCCTAACCCTAACCCTAAGCCTAACCCTAACCCTAGGCTACCCTTGACTGCTTCTGCCTCCAATAGATTTCCTAAGCACTAGTGTTTCAAGGAACAGCTTAAAAAGAGAATCCTAATGTGATTTCTTTATAATGTATGTGTTCCTTATTTTATCCTAGTGTCTAAACTCTTCTCCATGGCTGGACCCCCAAATAATATTCCTTTACGTGCTAAGGGGTATCTAGAGAGTGGGATAGGTTTAATAACTACCCTAACCCTAACGCGTACCCTAACCCTAACACCTACCCTAACCCTAACATGTACCCTAATCCTAACCCGTACCCTAAACCGAGCCCTAACCCTAACACTAACCCTAACCCTAACCCTAACCCATACCCTACGCCGTACCCGAACCCCTCCCCGAACCCGTACCCTAAGCCGTACCCTAAGCCTAACCCTAAGCCTAACCCTAACCCTAGGCTACCCTTGACTGCTTCTGCCTCCAATAGATTTCCTAAGCACTAGTGTTTGAAGGAACAGCTTAAAAAGAGAATCCTAATGTGATTTCTTTATAATGTATGTGTTCCTTATTTTATCCTAGTGTCTAAACTCTTCTCCATGGCTGGACCCCCAAATAATATTCCTTTACGTGCTAAGGGGTATCTAGAGAGTGGGATAGGTTTAATAACTACCCTAACCCTAACGCGTACCCTAACCCTAACCCCTACCCTAACCCTAACACGTACCCTAATCCTAACCCGTACCCTAAACCGAGCCCTAACCCTAACACTAACCCTAACCCTAACCCTAACCAATACCCTACACCGTACCCGAACCCCTCCCCAAACCCGTACGCTAAGCCGTACCCTAAGCCTAACCCTAAGCCTAACCCTAACCCTAGGCTACCCTTGACTGCTTCTGCCTCCAATAGATTTCCTAAGCACTAGTGTTGTAAGGAACAGCTTAAAAAGAGAATCCTAATGTGATTTCTTTATAATGTATGTGTTCTTTATTTTATCCTAGTGTCTAAACTCTTCTCCATGGCTGGACCCCCAAATAATATTCCTTTACGTGCTAAGGGGTATCTAGAGAGTGGGATAGGTTTAATAACTACCCTAACCCTAACGCGTACCCTAACCCTAACCCCTACCCTAACCCTAACACGTACCCTAATCCTAACCCGTACCCTAAACCGAGCCCTAACCCTAACACTAACCCTAACCCTAACCCATACCCTACGCCGTACCCGAACCCCTCCCCGAACCCCTACCCTAAGCCGTACCCTAACCCTAACCCTAAGCCTAACCCTAACCCTAGGCTACCCTTGACTGCTTCTGCCTCCAATAGATTTCCTAAGCACTAGTGTTTGAAGGAACAGCTTAAAAAGAGAATCCTAATGTGATTTCTTTATAATGGGTGTGTTCCTTATCTTATCCTAGTGTCTAAACTCTTCTCCATGGCTGGACCCCCAAATAATATTCCTTTACGTGCTAAGGGGTATCTAGAGAGTGGGATAGGTTTAATAACTACCCTAACCCTAACGCGTACCCTAACCCTAACCCCTACCCTAACCCTAACACGTACCCTAATCCTAACCCGTACCCTAAACCGAGCCCTAACCCTAACACTAACCCTAACCCTAACCCTAACCCATACCCTACGCCGTACCCGAACCCCTCCCCGAACCCCTACCCTAAGCCGTACCCTAACCCTAACCCTAAGCCTAAACCTAACCCTAGGCTACCCTTGACTGCTTCTGCCTCCAATAGATTTCCTAAGCACTAGTGTTGTAAGGAACAGCTTAAAAAGAGAATCCTAATGTGATTTCTTTATAATGTATGTGTTCCTTATTTTATCCTAGTGTCTAAACTCTTCTCCATGGCTGGACCCCCAAATAATATTCCTTTACGTGCTAAGGGGTATCTAGAGAGTGGGATAGGTTTAATAACTACCCTAACCCTAACGCGTACCCTAACCCTAACCCCTACCCTAACCCTAACACGTACCCTAATCCTAACCCGTACCCTAAACCGAGCCCTAACCCTAACACTAACCCTAACCCTAACCCTAACCCATACCCTACGCCGTACCCGAACCCTAAGCCGTACCCTAAGCCTAACCCTAAGCCTAACCCTAACCCTAGGCTACCCTTGACTGCTTCTGCCTCCAATAGATTTCCTAAGCACTAGTGTTTGAAGGAACAGCTTAAAAAGAGAATCCTAATGTGATTTCTTTATAATGGGTGTGTTCCTTATCTTATCCTAGTGTCTAAACTCTTCTCCATGGCTGGACCCCCAAATAATATTCCTTTACGTGCTAAGGGGTATCTAGAGAGTGGGATAGGTTTAATAACTACCCTAACCCTAACGCGTACCCTAACCCTAACCCCTACCCTAACCCTAACACGTACCCTAATCCTAACCCGTACCCTAAACCGAGCCCTAACCCTAACACTAACCCTAACCCTAACCCTAACCCATACCCTACGCCGTACCCGAACCCCTCCCCGAACCCCTACCCTAAGCCGTACCCTAACCCTAACCCTAAGCCTAACCCTAACCCTAGGCTACCCTTGACTGCTTCTGCCTCCAATAGATTTCCTAAGCACTAGTGTTTTAAGGAACAGCTTAAAAAGAGAATCCTAATGTGATTTCTTTATAATGTATGTGTTCCTTATTTTATCCTAGTGTCTAAACTCTTCTCCATGGCTGGACCCCCAAATAATATTCCTTTACGTGCTAAGGGGTATCTAGAGAGTGGGATAGGTTTAATAACTACCCTAACCCTAACGCGTACCCTAACCCTAACCCCTACCCTAACCCTAACACGTACCCTTATCCTAACCCGTACCCTAAACCGAGCCCTAACCCTAACACTAACCCTAACCCTAACCCTAACCCATACCCTACGCCGTACCCGAACCCCTCCCCAAACCCGTACCCTAAGCCGTACCCTAAGCCTAAACCTAAGCCTAACCCTAACCCTAAGCTACCCTTGACTGCTTCTGCCTCCAATAGATTTCCTAAGCACTAGTGTTGTAAGGAACAGCTTAAAAAGAGAATCCTAATGTGATTTCTTTATAATGGGTGTGTTCCTTATCTTATCCTAGTGTCTAAACTCTTCTCCATGGCTGCACCCCCAAATAATATTCCTTTACGTGCTAAGGGGTATCTAGAGAGTGGGATAGGTTTAATAACTACCCTAACCCTAACGCGTACCCTAACCCTAACCCCTACCCTAACCCTAACACGTACCCTAATCCTAACCCGTACCCTAAACCGAGCCCTAACCCTAACACTAACCCTAACCCTAACCCATACCCTACGCCGTACCCGAACCCCTCCCCGAACCCCTACCCTAAGCCGTACCCTAACCCTAACCCTAAGCCTAACCCTAACCCTAGGCTACCCTTGACTGCTTCTGCCTCCAATAGATTTCCTAAGCACTAGTGTTGTAAGGAACAGCTTAAAAAGAGAATCCTAATGTGATTTCTTTATAATGGGTGTGTTCCTTATCTTATCCTAGTGTCTAAACTCTTCTCCATGGCTGCACCCCCAAATAATATTCCTTTACGTGCTAAGGGGTATCTAGAGAGTGGGATAGGTTTAATAACTACCCTAACCCTAACGCGTACCCTAACCCTAACCCCTACCCTAACCCTAACACGTACCCTAATCCTAACCCGTACCCTAAACCGAGCCCTAACCCTAACCCTAACCCTAACCCTAACCCATACCCTACGCCGTACCCGAACCCCTCCCCGAACCCCTACCCTAAGCCGTACCCTAACCCTAACCCTAAGCCTAACCCTAACCCTAGGCTACCCTTGACTGCTTCTGCCTCCAATAGATTTCCTAAGCACTAGTGTTTTAAGGAACAGCTTAAAAAGAGAATCCTAATGTGATTTCTTTATAATGTATGTGTTCCTTATTTTATCCTAGTGTCTAAACTCTTCTCCATGGCTGGACCCCCAAATAATATTCCTTTACGTGCTAAGGGGTATCTAGAGAGTGGGATAGGTTTAATAACTACCCTAACCCTAACGCGTACCCTAACCCTAACCCCTACCCTAACCCTAACACGTACCCTAATCCTAACCCGTACCCTAAACCGAGCCCTAACCCTAACACTAACCCTAACCCTAACCCTAACCCATACCCTACGCCGTACCCGAACCCTAAGCCGTACCCTAAGCCTAACCCTAAGCCTAACCCTAACCCTAGGCTACCCTTGACTGCTTCTGCCTCCAATAGATTTCCTAAGCACTAGTGTTTTAAGGAACAGCTTAAAAAGAGAATCCTAATGTGATTTCTTTATAATGTATGTGTTCCTTATTTTATCCTAGTGTCTAAACTCTTCTCCATGGCTGGACCCGCAAATAATATTCCTTTACGTGCTAAGGGGTATCTAGAGAGTGGGATAGGTTTAATAACTACCCTAACCCTAACGCGTACCCTAACCCTAACACCTACCCTAACCCTAACACGTACCCTAATCCTAACCCGTACCCTAAACCGAGCCCTAACCCTAACACTAACCCTAACCCTAACCCTAACCCATACCCTACGCCGTACCCGAACCCCTCCCCAAACCCGTACCCTAAGCCGTACCCTAAGCCTAACCCTAAGCCTAACCCTAACCCTAGGCTACCCTTGACTGCTTCTGCCTCCAATAGATTTCCTAAGCACTAGTGTTGTAAGGAACAGCTTAAAAAGAGAATCCTAATGTGATTTCTTTATAATGGGTGTGTTCCTTATCTTATCCTAGTGTCTAAACTCTTCTCCATGGCTGCACCCCCAAATAATATTCCTTTACGTGCTAAGGGGTATCTAGAGAGTGGGATAGGTTTAATAACTACCCTAACCCTAACGCGTACCCTAACCCTAACCCCTACCCTAACCCTAACACGTACCCTAATCCTAACCCGTACCCTAAACCGAGCCCTAACCCTAACACTAACCCTAACCCTAACCCTAACCCATACCCTACGCCGTACCCGAACCCCTCCCCGAACCCCTACCCTAAGCCGTACCCTAACCCTAACCCTAAGCCTAACCCTAACCCTAGGCTACCCTTGACTGCTTCTGCCTCCAATAGATTTCCTAAGCACTAGTGTTTGAAGGAACAGCTTAAAAAGAGAATCCTAATGTGATTTCTTTATAATGTATGTGTTCCTTATCTTATCCTAGTGTCTAAACTCTTCTCCATGGCTGGACCCCCAAATAATATTCCTTTACGTGCTAAGGGGTATCTAGAGAGTGGGATAGGTTTAATAACTACCCTAACCCTAACGCGTACCCTAACCCTAACACCTACCCTAACCCTAACACGTACCCTAATCCTAACCCGTACCCTAAACCGAGCCCTAACCCTAACACTAACCCTAACCCTAACCCTAACCCATACCCTACGCCGTACCCGAACACTAAGCCGTACCCTAAGCCTAACCCTAAGCCTAACCCTAACCCTAGGCTACCCTTGACTGCTTCTGCCTCCAATAGATTTCCTAAGCACTAGTGTTTGAAGGAACAGCTTAAAAAGAGAATCCTAATGTGATTTCTTTATAATGGGTGTGTTCCTTATCTTATCCTAGTGTCTAAACTCTTCTCCATGGCTGGACCCCCAAATAATATTCCTTTACGTGCTAAGGGGTATCTAGAGAGTGGGATAGGTTTAATAACTACCCTAACCCTAACGCGTACCCTAACCCTAACCCCTACCCTAACCCTAACACGTACCCTAATCCTAACCCGTACCCTAAACCGAGCCCTAACCCTAACACTAACCCTAACCCTAACCCTAACCCATACCCTACGCCGTACCCGAACCCCTCCCCGAACCCCTACCCTAAGCCGTACCCTAACCCTAACCCTAAGCCTAAACCTAACCCTAGGCTACCTTTGACTGCTTCTGCCTCCAATAGATTTCCTAAGCACTAGTGTTTTAAGGAACAGCTTAAAAAGAGAATCCTAATGTGATTTCTTTATAATGTATGTGTTCCTTATTTTATCCTAGTGTCTAAACTCTTCTCCATGGCTGGACCCCCAAATAATATTCCTTTACGTGCTAAGGGGTATCTAGAGAGTGGGATAGGTTTAATAACTACCCTAACCCTAACGCGTACCCTAACCCTAACCCCTACCCTAACCCTAACACGTACCCTAATCCTAACCCGTACCCTAAACCGAGCCCTAACCCTAACACTAACCCTAACCCTAACCCTAACCCATACCCTACGCCGTACCCGAACCCCTCCCCAAACCCGTACCCTAAGCCGTACCCTAAGCCTAACCCTAAGCCTAACCCTAACCCTAAGCTACCCTTGACTGCTTCTGCCTCCAATAGATTTCCTAAGCACTAGTGTTGTAAGGAACAGCTTAAAAAGAGAATCCTAATGTGATTTCTTTATAATGGGTGTGTTCCTTATCTTATCCTAGTGTCTAAACTCTTCTCCATGGCTGCACCCCCAAATAATATTCCTTTACGTGCTAAGGGGTATCTAGAGAGTGGGATAGGTTTAATAACTACCCTAACCCTAACGCGTACCCTAACCCTAACCCCTACCCTAACCCTAACACGTACCCTAATCCTAACCCGTACCCTAAACCGAGCCCTAACCCTAACACTAACCCTAACCCTAACCCATACCCTACGCCGTACCCGAACCCCTCCCCGAACCCCTACCCTAAGCCGTACCCTAACCCTAACCCTAAGCCTAACCCTAACCCTAGGCTACCCTTGACTGCTTCTGCCTCCAATAGATTTCCTAAGCACTAGTGTTTTAAGGAACAGCTTAAAAAGAGAATCCTAATGTGATTTCTTTATAATGTATGTGTTCCTTATTTTATCCTAGTGTCTAAACTCTTCTCCATGGCTGGACCCCCAAATAATATTCCTTTACGTGCTAAGGGGTATCTAGAGAGTGGGATAGGTTTAATAACTACCCTAACCCTAACGCGTACCCTAACCCTAACACCTACCCTAACCCTAACACGTACCCTAATCCTAACCCGTACCCTAAACCGAGCCCTAACCCTAACACTAACCCTAACCCTAACCCTAACCCATACCCTACGCCGTACCCGAACCCTAAGCCGTACCCTAAGCCTAACCCTAAGCCTAACCCTAACCCTAGGCTACCCTTGACTGCTTCTGCCTCCAATAGATTTCCTAAGCACTAGTGTTTGAAGGAACAGCTTAAAAAGAGAATCCTAATGTGATTTCTTTATAATGTATGTGTTCCTTATTTTATCCTAGTGTCTAAACTCTTCTCCATGGCTGGACCCGCAAATAATATTCCTTTACGTGCTAAGGGGTATCTAGAGAGTGGGATAGGTTTAATAACTACCCTAACCCTAACGCGTACCCTAACCCTAACACCTACCCTAACCCTAACACGTACCCTAATCCTAACCCGTACCCTAAACCGAGCCCTAACCCTAACACTAACCCTAACCCTAACCCTAACCCATACCCTACGCCGTACCCGAACCCCTCCCCAAACCCGTACCCTAAGCCGTACCCTAAGCCTAACCCTAAGCCTAACCCTAACCCTAGGCTACCCTTGACTGCTTCTGCCTCCAATAGATTTCCTAAGCACTAGTGTTGTAAGGAACAGCTTAAAAAGAGAATCCTAATGTGATTTCTTTATAATGGGTGTGTTCCTTATCTTATCCTAGTGTCTAAACTCTTCTCCATGGCTGCACCCCCAAATAATATTCCTTTACGTGCTAAGGGGTATCTAGAGAGTGGGATAGGTTTAATAACTACCCTAACCCTAACGCGTACCCTAACCCTAACCCCTACCCTAACCCTAACACGTACCCTAATCCTAACCCGTACCCTAAACCGAGCCCTAACCCTAACACTAACCCTAACCCTAACCCTAACCCATACCCTACGCCGTACCCGAACCCCTCCCCGAACCCCTACCCTAAGCCGTACCCTAACCCTAACCCTAAGCCTAACCCTAACCCTAGGCTACCCTTGACTGCTTCTGCCTCCAATAGATTTCCTAAGCACTAGTGTTTGAAGGAACAGCTTAAAAAGAGAATCCTAATGTGATTTCTTTATAATGTATGTGTTCCTTATCTTATCCTAGTGTCTAAACTCTTCTCCATGGCTGGACCCCCAAATAATATTCCTTTACGTGCTAAGGGGTATCTAGAGAGTGGGATAGGTTTAATAACTACCCTAACCCTAACGCGTACCCTAACCCTAACACCTACCCTAACCCTAACACGTACCCTAATCCTAACCCGTACCCTAAACCGAGCCCTAACCCTAACACTAACCCTAACCCTAACCCTAACCCATACCCTACGCCGTACCCGAACCCTAAGCCGTACCCTAAGCCTAACCCTAAGCCTAACCCTAACCCTAGGCTACCCTTGACTGCTTCTGCCTCCAATAGATTTCCTAAGCACTAGTGTTTGAAGGAACAGCTTAAAAAGAGAATCCTAATGTGATTTCTTTATAATGGGTGTGTTCCTTATCTTATCCTAGTGTCTAAACTCTTCTCCATGGCTGGACCCCCAAATAATATTCCTTTACGTGCTAAGGGGTATCTAGAGAGTGGGATAGGTTTAATAACTACCCTAACCCTAACGCGTACCCTAACCCTAACCCCTACCCTAACCCTAACACGTACCCTAATCCTAACCCGTACCCTAAACCGAGCGCTAACCCGAACACTAACCCTAACCCTAACCCTAACCCATACCCTACGCCGTACCCGAACCCCTCCCCGAACCCCTACCCTAAGCCGTACCCTAACCCTAACCCTAAGCCTAACCCTAACCCTAGGCTACCCTTGACTGCTTCTGCCTCCAATAGATTTCCTAAGCACTAGTGTTTTAAGGAACAGCTTAAAAAGAGAATCCTAATGTGATTTCTTTATAATGTATGTGTTCCTTATTTTATCCTAGTGTCTAAACTCTTCTCCATGGCTGGACCCCCAAATAATATTCCTTTACGTGCTAAGGGGTATCTAGAGAGTGGGATAGGTTTAATAACTACCCTAACCCTAACGCGTACCCTAACCCTAACCCCTACCCTAACCCTAACACGTACCCTAATCCTAACCCGTACCCTAAACCGAGCCCTAACCCTAACACTAACCCTAACCCTAACCCTAACCCATACCCTACGCCGTACCCGAACCCCTCCCCAAACCCGTACCCTAAGCCGTACCCTAAGCCTAACCCTAAGCCTAACCCTAACCCTAGGCTACCCTTGACTGCTTCTGCCTCCAATAGATTTCCTAAGCACTAGTGTTGTAAGGAACAGCTTAAAAAGAGAATCCTAATGTGATTTCTTTATAATGTATGTGTTCCTTATTTTATCCTAGTGTCTAAACTCTTCTCCATGGCTGCACCCCCAAATAATATTCCTTTACGTGCTAAGGGGTATCTAGAGAGTGGGATAGGTTTAATAACTACCCTAACCCTAACGCGTACCCTAACCCTAACCCCTACCCTAACCCTAACACGTACCCTAATCCTAACCCGTACCCTAAACCGAGCCCTAACCCTAACACTAACCCTAACCCTAACCCTAACCCATACCCTACGCCGTACCCGAACCCTAAGCCGTACCCTAAGCCTAACCCTAAGCCTAACCCTAACCCTAGGCTACCCTTGACTGCTTCTGCCTCCAATAGATTTCCTAAGCACTAGTGTTTGAAGGAACAGCTTAAAAAGAGAATCCTAATGTGATTTCTTTATAATGGGTGTGTTCCTTATCTTATCCTAGTGTCTAAACTCTTCTCCATGGCTGGACCCCCAAATAATATTCCTTTACGTGCTAAGGGGTATCTAGAGAGTGGGATAGGTTTAATAACTACCCTAACCCTAACGCGTACCCTAACCCTAACCCCTACCCTAACCCTAACACGTACCCTAATCCTAACCCGTACCCTAAACCGAGCCCTAACCCTAACACTAACCCTAACCCTAACCCTAACCCATACCCTACGCCGTACCCGAACCCCTCCCCGAACCCCTACCCTAAGCCGTACCCTAACCCTAACCCTAAGCCTAACCCTAACCCTAGGCTACCCTTGACTGCTTCTGCCTCCAATAGATTTCCTAAGCACTAGTGTTTCAAGGAACAGCTTAAAAAGAGAATCCTAATGTGATTTCTTTATAATGTATGTGTTCCTTATTTTATCCTAGTGTCTAAACTCTTCTCCATGGCTGGACCCCCAAATAATATTCCTTTACGTGCTAAGGGGTATCTAGAGAGTGGGATAGGTTTAATAACTACCCTAACCCTAACGCGTACCCTAACCCTAACACCTACCCTAACCCTAACATGTACCCTAATCCTAACCCGTACCCTAAACCGAGCCCTAACCCTAACACTAACCCTAACCCTAACCCTAACCCATACCCTACGCCGTACCCGAACCCTAAGCCGTACCCTAAGCCTAACCCTAAGCCTAACCCTAACCCTAGGCTACCCTTGACTGCTTCTGCCTCCAATAGATTTCCTAAGCACTAGTGTTTCAAGGAACAGCTTAAAAAGAGAATCCTAATGTGATTTCTTTATAATGTATGTGTTCCTTATTTTATCCTAGTGTCTAAACTCTTCTCCATGGCTGGACCCCCAAATAATATTCCTTTACGTGCTAAGGGGTATCTAGAGAGTGGGATAGGTTTAATAACTACCCTAACCCTAACGCGTACCCTAACCCTAACCCCTACCCTAACCCTAACACGTACCCTAATCCTAACCCGTACCCTAAACCGAGCCCTAACCCTAACACTAACCCTAACCCTAACCCTAACCCATACCCTACGCCGTACCCGAACCCCTCCCCAAACCCGTACCCTAAGCCGTACCCTAAGCCTAACCCTAAGCCTAACCCTAACCCTAAGCTACCCTTGACTGCTTCTGCCTCCAATAGATTTCCTAAGCACTAGTGTTGTAAGGAACAGCTTAAAAAGAGAATCCTAATGTGATTTCTTTATAATGGGTGTGTTCCTTATCTTATCCTAGTGTCTAAACTCTTCTCCATGGCTGCACCCCCAAATAATATTCCTTTACGTGCTAAGGGGTATCTAGAGAGTGGGATAGGTTTAATAACTACCCTAACCCTAACGCGTACCCTAACCCTAACCCCTACCCTAACCCTAACACGTACCCTAATCCTAACCCGTACCCTAAACCGAGCCCTAACCCTAACACTAACCCTAACCCTAACCCATACCCTACGCCGTACCCGAACCCCTCCCCGAACCCCTACCCTAAGCCGTACCCTAACCCTAACCCTAAGCCTAACCCTAACCCTAGGCTACCCTTGACTGCTTCTGCCTCCAATAGATTTCCTAAGCACTAGTGTTTTAAGGAACAGCTTAAAAAGAGAATCCTAATGTGATTTCTTTATAATGTATGTGTTCCTTATTTTATCCTAGTGTCTAAACTCTTCTCCATGGCTGGACCCCCAAATAATATTCCTTTACGTGCTAAGGGGTATCTAGAGAGTGGGATAGGTTTAATAACTACCCTAACCCTAACGCGTACCCTAACCCTAACACCTACCCTAACCCTAACACGTACCCTAATCCTAACCCGTACCCTAAACCGAGCCCTAACCCTAACACTAACCCTAACCCTAACCCTAACCCATACCCTACGCCGTACCCGAACCCTAAGCCGTACCCTAAGCCTAACCCTAAGCCTAACCCTAACCCTAGGCTACCCTTGACTGCTTCTGCCTCCAATAGATTTCCTAAGCACTAGTGTTTGAAGGAACAGCTTAAAAAGAGAATCCTAATGTGATTTCTTTATAATGTATGTGTTCCTTATTTTATCCTAGTGTCTAAACTCTTCTCCATGGCTGGACCCGCAAATAATATTCCTTTACGTGCTAAGGGGTATCTAGAGAGTGGGATAGGTTTAATAACTACCCTAACCCTAACGCGTACCCTAACCCTAACACCTACCCTAACCCTAACACGTACCCTAATCCTAACCCGTACCCTAAACCGAGCCCTAACCCTAACACTAACCCTAACCCTAACCCTAACCCATACCCTACGCCGTACCCGAACCCCTCCCCAAACCCGTACCCTAAGCCGTACCCTAAGCCTAACCCTAAGCCTAACCCTAACCCTAGGCTACCCTTGACTGCTTCTGCCTCCAATAGATTTCCTAAGCACTAGTGTTGTAAGGAACAGCTTAAAAAGAGAATCCTAATGTGATTTCTTTATAATGGGTGTGTTCCTTATCTTATCCTAGTGTCTAAACTCTTCTCCATGGCTGCACCCCCAAATAATATTCCTTTACGTGCTAAGGGGTATCTAGAGAGTGGGATAGGTTTAATAACTACCCTAACCCTAACGCGTACCCTAACCCTAACCCCTACCCTAACCCTAACACGTACCCTAATCCTAACCCGTACCCTAAACCGAGCCCTAACCCTAACACTAACCCTAACCCTAACCCTAACCCATACCCTACGCCGTACCCGAACCCCTCCCCGAACCCCTACCCTAAGCCGTACCCTAACCCTAACCCTAAGCCTAACCCTAACCCTAGGCTACCCTTGACTGCTTCTGCCTCCAATAGATTTCCTAAGCACTAGTGTTTGAAGGAACAGCTTAAAAAGAGAATCCTAATGTGATTTCTTTATAATGTATGTGTTCCTTATCTTATCCTAGTGTCTAAACTCTTCTCCATGGCTGGACCCCCAAATAATATTCCTTTACGTGCTAAGGGGTATCTAGAGAGTGGGATAGGTTTAATAACTACCCTAACCCTAACGCGTACCCTAACCCTAACACCTACCCTAACCCTAACACGTACCCTAATCCTAACCCGTACCCTAAACCGAGCCCTAACCCTAACACTAACCCTAACCCTAACCCTAACCCATACCCTACGCCGTACCCGAACCCTAAGCCGTACCCTAAGCCTAACCCTAAGCCTAACCCTAACCCTAGGCTACCCTTGACTGCTTCTGCCTCCAATAGATTTCCTAAGCACTAGTGTTTGAAGGAACAGCTTAAAAAGAGAATCCTAATGTGATTTCTTTATAATGGGTGTGTTCCTTATCTTATCCTAGTGTCTAAACTCTTCTCCATGGCTGGACCCCCAAATAATATTCCTTTACGTGCTAAGGGGTATCTAGAGAGTGGGATAGGTTTAATAACTACCCTAACCCTAACGCGTACCCTAACCCTAACCCCTACCCTAACCCTAACACGTACCCTAATCCTAACCCGTACCCTAAACCGAGCGCTAACCCGAACACTAACCCTAACCCTAACCCTAACCCATACCCTACGCCGTACCCGAACCCCTCCCCGAACCCCTACCCTAAGCCGTACCCTAACCCTAACCCTAAGCCTAACCCTAACCCTAGGCTACCCTTGACTGCTTCTGCCTCCAATAGATTTCCTAAGCACTAGTGTTTTAAGGAACAGCTTAAAAAGAGAATCCTAATGTGATTTCTTTATAATGTATGTGTTCCTTATTTTATCCTAGTGTCTAAACTCTTCTCCATGGCTGGACCCCCAAATAATATTCCTTTACGTGCTAAGGGGTATCTAGAGAGTGGGATAGGTTTAATAACTACCCTAACCCTAACGCGTACCCTAACCCTAACCCCTACCCTAACCCTAACACGTACCCTAATCCTAACCCGTACCCTAAACCGAGCCCTAACCCTAACACTAACCCTAACCCTAACCCTAACCCATACCCTACGCCGTACCCGAACCCCTCCCCAAACCCGTACCCTAAGCCGTACCCTAAGCCTAACCCTAAGCCTAACCCTAACCCTAGGCTACCCTTGACTGCTTCTGCCTCCAATAGATTTCCTAAGCACTAGTGTTGTAAGGAACAGCTTAAAAAGAGAATCCTAATGTGATTTCTTTATAATGTATGTGTTCCTTATTTTATCCTAGTGTCTAAACTCTTCTCCATGGCTGCACCCCCAAATAATATTCCTTTACGTGCTAAGGGGTATCTAGAGAGTGGGATAGGTTTAATAACTACCCTAACCCTAACGCGTACCCTAACCCTAACCCCTACCCTAACCCTAACACGTACCCTAATCCTAACCCGTACCCTAAACCGAGCCCTAACCCTAACACTAACCCTAACCCTAACCCTAACCCATACCCTACGCCGTACCCGAACCCTAAGCCGTACCCTAAGCCTAACCCTAAGCCTAACCCTAACCCTAGGCTACCCTTGACTGCTTCTGCCTCCAATAGATTTCCTAAGCACTAGTGTTTGAAGGAACAGCTTAAAAAGAGAATCCTAATGTGATTTCTTTATAATGGGTGTGTTCCTTATCTTATCCTAGTGTCTAAACTCTTCTCCATGGCTGGACCCCCAAATAATATTCCTTTACGTGCTAAGGGGTATCTAGAGAGTGGGATAGGTTTAATAACTACCCTAACCCTAACGCGTACCCTAACCCTAACCCCTACCCTAACCCTAACACGTACCCTAATCCTAACCCGTACCCTAAACCGAGCCCTAACCCTAACACTAACCCTAACCCTAACCCTAACCCATACCCTACGCCGTACCCGAACCCCTCCCCGAACCCCTACCCTAAGCCGTACCCTAACCCTAACCCTAAGCCTAACCCTAACCCTAGGCTACCCTTGACTGCTTCTGCCTCCAATAGATTTCCTAAGCACTAGTGTTTCAAGGAACAGCTTAAAAAGAGAATCCTAATGTGATTTCTTTATAATGTATGTGTTCCTTATTTTATCCTAGTGTCTAAACTCTTCTCCATGGCTGGACCCCCAAATAATATTCCTTTACGTGCTAAGGGGTATCTAGAGAGTGGGATAGGTTTAATAACTACCCTAACCCTAACGCGTACCCTAACCCTAACCCCTACCCTAACCCTAACATGTACCCTAATCCTAACCCGTACCCTAAACCGAGCCCTAACCCTAACACTAACCCTAACCCTAACCCTAACCCATACCCTACGCCGTACCCGAACCGTAAGCCGTACCCTAAGCCTAACCCTAAGCCTAACCCTAACCCTAGGCTACCCTTGACTGCTTCTGCCTCCAATAGATTTCCTAAGCACTAGTGTTTTAAGGAACAGCTTAAAAAGAGAATCCTAATGTGATTTCTTTATAATGTATGTGTTCCTTATTTTATCCTAGTGTCTAAACTCTTCTCCATGGCTGGACCCGCAAATAATATTCCTTTACGTGCTAAGGGGTATCTAGAGAGTGGGATAGGTTTAATAACTACCCTAACCCTAACGCGTACCCTAACCCTAACACCTACCCTAACCCTAACACGTACCCTAATCCTAACCCGTACCCTAAACCGAGCCCTAACCCTAACACTAACCCTAACCCTAACCCTAACCCATACCCTACGCCGTACCCGAACCCCTCCCCAAACCCGTACCCTAAGCCGTACCCTAAGCCTAACCCTAAGCCTAACCCTAACCCTAGGCTACCCTTGACTGCTTCTGCCTCCAATAGATTTCCTAAGCACTAGTGTTGTAAGGAACAGCTTAAAAAGAGAATCCTAATGTGATTTCTTTATAATGGGTGTGTTCCTTATCTTATCCTAGTGTCTAAACTCTTCTCCATGGCTGCACCCCCAAATAATATTCCTTTACGTGCTAAGGGGTATCTAGAGAGTGGGATAGGTTTAATAACTACCCTAACCCTAACGCGTACCCTAACCCTAACCCCTACCCTAACCCTAACACGTACCCTAATCCTAACCCGTACCCTAAACCGAGCCCTAACCCTAACACTAACCCTAACCCTAACCCTAACCCATACCCTACGCCGTACCCGAACCCCTCCCCGAACCCTTACCCTAAGCCATACCCTAAGCCTAACCCTAAGCCTAACCCTAACCCTAGGCTACCCTTGACTGCTTCTGCCTCCAATAGATTTCCTAAGCACTAGTGTTTGAAGGAACAGCTTAAAAAGAGAATCCTAATGTGATTTCTTTATAATGTATGTGTTCCTTATCTTATCCTAGTGTCTAAACTCTTCTCCATGGCTGGACCCCCAAATAATATTCCTTTACGTGCTAAGGGGTATCTAGAGAGTGGGATAGGTTTAATAACTACCCTAACCCTAACGCGTACCCTAACCCTAACACCTACCCTAACCCTAACACGTACCCTAATCCTAACCCGTACCCTAAACCGAGCCCTAACCCTAACACTAACCCTAACCCTAACCCTAACCCATACCCTACGCCGTACCCGAACCCTAAGCCGTACCCTAAGCCTAACCCTAAGCCTAACCCTAACCCTAGGCTACCCTTGACTGCTTCTGCCTCCAATAGATTTCCTAAGCACTAGTGTTTGAAGGAACAGCTTAAAAAGAGAATCCTAATGTGATTTCTTTATAATGGGTGTGTTCCTTATCTTATCCTAGTGTCTAAACTCTTCTCCATGGCTGGACCCCCAAATAATATTCCTTTACGTGCTAAGGGGTATCTAGAGAGTGGGATAGGTTTAATAACTACCCTAACCCTAACGCGTACCCTAACCCTAACCCCTACCCTAACCCTAACACGTACCCTAATCCTAACCCGTACCCTAAACCGAGCCCTAACCCTAACACTAACCCTAACCCTAACCCTAACCCATACCCTACGCCGTACCCGAACCCCTACCCTAAGCCGTACCCTAACCCTAACCCTAAGCCTAACCCTAACCCTAGGCTACCCTTGACTGCTTCTGCCTCCAATAGATTTCCTAAGCACTAGTGTTTCAAGGAACAGCTTAAAAAGAGAATCCTAATGTGATTTCTTTATAATGTATGTGTTCCTTATTTTATCCTAGTGTCTAAACTCTTCTCCATGGCTGGACCCGCAAATAATATTCCTTTACGTGCTAAGGGGTATCTAGAGAGTGGGATAGGTTTAATAACTACCCTAACCCTAACGCGTACCCTAACCCTAACCCCTACCCTAACCCTAACACGTACCCTAATCCTAACCCGTACCCTAAACCGAGCCCTAACCCTAACACTAACCCTAACCCTCACCCTAACCCATACCCTACGCCGTACCCGAACCCCTCCCCGAACCCCTACCCTAAGCCGTACCCTAACCCTAACCCTAAGCCTAACCCTAACCCTAGGCTACCCTTGACTGCTTCTGCCTCCAATAGATTTCCTAAGCACTAGTGTTTTAAGGAACAGCTTAAAAAGAGAATCCTAATGTGATTTCTTTATAATGTATGTGTTCCTTATTTTATCCTAGTGTCTAAACTCTTCTCCATGTCTGGACCCCCAAATAATATTCCTTTACGTGCTAAGGGGTATCTAGAGAGTGGGATAGGTTTAATAACTACCCTAACCCTAACGCGTACCCTAACCCTAACCCCTACCCTAACCCTAACACGTACCCTAATCCTAACCCGTACCCTAAACCGAGCCCTAACCCTAACACTAACCCTAACCCTAACCCTAACCCATACCCTACGCCGTACCCGAACCCCTCCCCAAACCCGTACCCTAAGCCGTACCCTAAGCCTAACCCTAAGCCTAACCCTAACCCTAGGTTACCCTTGACTGCTTCTGCCTCCAATAGATTTCCTAAGCACTAGTGTTGTAAGGAACAGCTTAAAAAGAGAATCCTAATGTGATTTCTTTATAATGGGTGTGTTCCTTATCTTATCCTAGTGTCTAAACTCTTCTCCATGGCTGCACCCCCAAATAATATTCCTTTACGTGCTAAGGGGTATCTAGAGAGTGGGATAGGTTTAATAACTACCCTAACCCTAACGCGTACCCTAACCCTAACCCCTACCCTAACCCTAACACGTACCCTAATCCTAACCCGTACCCTAAACCGAGCCCTAACCCTAACACTAACCCTAACCCTAACCCTAACCGATACCCTACGCCGTACCCGAACCCCTCCCCGAACCCGTACCCTAAGCAGTACCCTAAGCCTAACCCTAAGCCTAACCCTAACCCTAGGCTACCCTTGACTGCTTCTGCCTCCAATAGATTTCCTAAGCACTAGTGTTTTAAGGAACAGCTTAAAAAGAGAATCCTAATGTGATTTCTTTATAATGTATGTGTTCCTTATTTTATCCTAGTGTCTAAACTCTTCTCCATGGCTGGACCCCCAAATAATATTCCTTTACGTGCTAAGGGGTATCTAGAGAGTGGGATAGGTTTAATAACTACCCTAACCCTAACGCGTACCCTAACCCTAACCCCTACCCTAACCCTAACACGTACCCTAATCCTAACCCGTACCCTAAACCGAGCCCTAACCCTAACCCTAACCCTAACCCTAACCCTAACCCTAACCCTAACCCTAACCCTAACCCTAACCCTAACCCTAACCCTAACCCTAACGCGTACCCTAACCCTAACACCTACCCTAACCCTAACACGTACCCTAATCCTAACCCGTACCCTAAACCGAGCCCTAACCCTAACACTAACCCTAACCCTAACCCTAACCCATACCCTACGCCGTACCCGAACCCTAAGCCGTACCCTAAGCCTAACCCTAAGCCTAACCCTAACCCTAGGCTACCCTTGACTGCTTCTGCCTCCAATAGATTTCCTAAGCACTAGTGTTTGAAGGAACAGCTTAAAAAGAGAATCCTAATGTGATTTCTTTATAATGGGTGTGTTCCTTATCTTATCCTAGTGTCTAAACTCTTCTCCATGGCTGGACCCCCAAATAATATTCCTTTACGTGCTAAGGGGTATCTAGAGAGTGGGATAGGTTTAATAACTACCCTAACCCTAACGCGTACCCTAACCCTAACCCCTACCCTAACCCTAACACGTACCCTAATCCTAACCCGTACCCTAAACCGAGCCCTAACCCTAACACTAACCCTAACCCTAACCCTAACCCATACCCTACGCCGTACCCGAACCCCTCCCCGAACCCCTACCCTAAGCCATACCCTAACCCTAACCCTAAGCCTAACCCTAACCCTAGGCTACCCTTGACTGCTTCTGCCTCCAATAGATTTCCTAAGCACTAGTGTTGTAAGGAACAGCTTAAAAAGAGAATCCTAATGTGATTTCTTTATAATGTATGTGTTCCTTATTTTATCCTAGTGTCTAAACTCTTCTCCATGGCTGGACCCCCAAATAATATTCCTTTACGTGCTAAGGGGTATCTAGAGAGTGGGATAGGTTTAATAACTACCCTAACCCTAACGCGTACCCTAACCCTAACCCCTACCCTAACCCTAACACGTACCCTAATCCTAACCCGTACCCTAAACCGAGCCCTAACCCTAACACTAACCCTAACCCTAACCCTAACCCATACCCTACGCCGTACCCGAACCCTAAGCCGTACCCTAAGCCTAACCCTAAGCCTAACCCTAACCCTAGGCTACCCTTGACTGCTTCTGCCTCCAATAGATTTCCTAAGCACTAGTGTTTGAAGGAACAGCTTAAAAAGAGAATCCTAATGTGATTTCTTTATAATGGGTGTGTTCCTTATCTTATCCTAGTGTCTAAACTCTTCTCCATGGCTGGACCCCCAAATAATATTCCTTTACGTGCTAAGGGGTATCTAGAGAGTGGGATAGGTTTAATAACTACCCTAACCCTAACGCGTACCCTAACCCTAACCCCTACCCTAACCCTAACACGTACCCTAATCCTAACCCGTACCCTAAACCGAGCCCTAACCCTAACACTAACCCTAACCCTAACCCTAACCCATACCCTACGCCGTACCCGAACCCCTCCCCGAACCCCTACCCTAAGCCGTACCCTAACCCTAACCCTAAGCCTAACCCTAACCCTAGGCTACCCTTGACTGCTTCTGCCTCCAATAGATTTCCTAAGCACTAGTGTTTCAAGGAACAGCTTAAAAAGAGAATCCTAATGTGATTTCTTTATAATGTATGTGTTCCTTATTTTATCCTAGTGTCTAAACTCTTCTCCATGGCTGGACCCCCAAATAATATTCCTTTACGTGCTAAGGGGTATCTAGAGAGTGGGATAGGTTTAATAACTACCCTAACCCTAACGCGTACCCTAACCCTAACACCTACCCTAACCCTAACATGTACCCTAATCCTAACCCGTACCCTAAACCGAGCCCTAACCCTAACACTAACCCTAACCCTAACCCTAACCCATACCCTACGCCGTACCCGACCCCTCCCCGAACCCGTACCCTAAGCCGTACCCTAAGCCTAACCCTAAGCCTAACACTAACCCTAGGCTACCCTTGACTGCTTCTGCCTCCAATAGATTTCCTAAGCACTAGTGTTTGAAGGAACAGCTTAAAAAGAGAATCCTAATGTGATTTCTTTATAATGTATGTGTTCCTTATTTTATCCTAGTGTCTAAACTCTTCTCCATGGCTGGACCCCCAAATAATATTCCTTTACGTGCTAAGGGGTATCTAGAGAGTGGGATAGGTTTAATAACTACCCTAACCCTAACGCGTACCCTAACCCTAACCCCTACCCTAACCCTAACACGTACCCTAATCCTAACCCGTACCCTAAACCGAGCCCTAACCCTAACACTAACCCTAACCCTAACCCTAACCAATACCCTACGCCGTACCCGAACCCCTCCCCAAACCCGTACCCTAAGCCGTACCCTAAGCCTAACCCTAAGCCTAACCCTAACCCTAGGCTACCCTTGACTGCTTCTGCCTCCAATAGATTTCCTAAGCACTAGTGTTGTAAGGAACAGCTTAAAAAGAGAATCCTAATGTGATTTCTTTATAATGTATGTGTTCCTTATTTTATCCTAGTGTCTAAACTCTTCTCCATGGCTGGACCCCCAAATAATATTCCTTTACGTGCTAAGGGGTATCTAGAGAGTGGGATAGGTTTAATAACTACCCTAACCCTAACGCGTACCCTAACCCTAACCCCTACCCTAACCCTAACACGTACCCTAATCCTAACCCGTACCCTAAACCGAGCCCTAACCCTAACACTAACCCTAACCCTAACCCTAACCCATACCCTACGCCGTACCCGAACCCTAAGCCGTACCCTAAGCCTAACCCTAAGCCTAACCCTAACCCTAGGCTACCCTTGACTGCTTCTGCCTCCAATAGATTTCCTAAGCACTAGTGTTTTAAGGAACAGCTTAAAAAGAGAATCCTAATGTGATTTCTTTATAATGTATGTGTTCCTTATTTTATCCTAGTGTCTAAACTCTTTTCCATGGCTGGACCCGCAAATAATATTCCTTTACGTGCTAAGGGGTATCTAGAGAGTGGGATAGGTTTAATAACTACCCTAACCCTAACGCGTACCCTAACCCTAACACCTACCCTAACCCTAACACGTACCCTAATCCTAACCCGTACCCTAAACCGAGCCCTAACCCTAACACTAACCCTAACCCTAACCCTAAACCATACCCTATGCCGTACCCGAACCCCTCCCCGAACCCTTACCCTAAGCCATACCCTAAGCCTAACCCTAAGCCTAACCCTAACCCTAGGCTACCCTTGACTGCTTCTGCCTCCAATAGATTTCCTAAGCACTAGTGTTTGAAGGAACAGCTTAAAAAGAGAATCCTAATGTGATTTCTTTATAATGTATGTGTTCCTTATCTTATCCTAGTGTCTAAACTCTTCTCCATGGCTGGACCCCCAAATAATATTCCTTTACGTGCTAAGGGGTATCTAGAGAGTGGGATAGGTTTAATAACTACCCTAACCCTAACGCGTACCCTAACCCTAACACCTACCCTAACCCTAACACGTACCCTAATCCTAACCCGTACCCTAAACCGAGCCCTAACCCTAACACTAACCCTAACCCTAACCCTAACCCATACCCTACGCCGTACCCGAACCCTAAGCCGTACCCTAAGCCTAACCCTAAGCCTAACCCTAACCCTAGGCTACCCTTGACTGCTTCTGCCTCCAATAGATTTCCTAAGCACTAGTGTTTGAAGGAACAGCTTAAAAAGAGAATCCTAATGTGATTTCTTTATAATGGGTGTGTTCCTTATCTTATCCTAGTGTCTAAACTCTTCTCCATGGCTGGACCCCCAAATAATATTCCTTTACGTGCTAAGGGGTATCTAGAGAGTGGGATAGGTTTAATAACTACCCTAACCCTAACGCGTACCCTAACCCTAACCCCTACCCTAACCCTAACACGTACCCTAATCCTAACCCGTACCCTAAACCGAGCCCTAACCCTAACACTAACCCTAACCCTAACCCTAACCCATACCCTACGCCGTACCCGAACCCCTACCCTAAGCCGTACCCTAACCCTAACCCTAAGCCTAACCCTAACCCTAGGCTACCCTTGACTGCTTCTGCCTCCAATAGATTTCCTAAGCACTAGTGTTTCAAGGAACAGCTTAAAAAGAGAATCCTAATGTGATTTCTTTATAATGTATGTGTTCCTTATTTTATCCTAGTGTCTAAACTCTTCTCCATGGCTGGACCCCCAAATAATATTCCTTTACGTGCTAAGGGGTATCTAGAGAGTGGGATAGGTTTAATAACTACCCTAACCCTAACGCGTACCCTAACCCTAACACCTACCCTAACCCTAACATGTACCCTAATCCTAACCCGTACCCTAAACCGAGCCCTAACCCTAACACTAACCCTAACCCTAACCCTAACCCATACCCTACGCCGTACCCGAACCCCTCCCCGAACCCGTACCCTAAGCCGTACCCTAAGCCTAACCCTAAGCCTAACCCTAACCCTAGGCTACCCTTGACTGCTTCTGCCTCCAATAGATTTCCTAAGCACTAGTGTTTGAAGGAACAGCTTAAAAAGAGAATCCTAATGTGATTTCTTTATAATGTATGTGTTCCTTATTTTATCCTAGTGTCTAAACTCTTCTCCATGGCTGGACCCCCAAATAATATTCCTTTACGTGCTAAGGGGTATCTAGAGAGTGGGATAGGTTTAATAACTACCCTAACCCTAACGCGTACCCTAACCCTAACCCCTACCCTAACCCTAACACGTACCCTAATCCTAACCCGTACCCTAAACCGAGCCCTAACCCTAACACTAACCCTAACCCTAACCCTAACCCATACCCTACGCCGTACCCGAACCCTAAGCCGTACCCTAAGCCTAACCCTAAGCCTAACCCTAACCCTAGGCTACCCTTGACTGCTTCTGCCTCCAATAGATTTCCTAAGCACTAGTGTTTGAAGGAACAGCTTAAAAAGAGAATCCTAATGTGATTTCTTTATAATGGGTGTGTTCCTTATCTTATCCTAGTGTCTAAACTCTTCTCCATGGCTGGACCCCCAAATAATATTCCTTTACGTGCTAAGGGGTATCTAGAGAGTGGGATAGGTTTAATAACTACCCTAACCCTAACGCGTACCCTAACCCTAACCCCTACCCTAACCCTAACACGTACCCTAATCCTAACCCGTACCCTAAACCGAGCCCTAACCCTAACACTAACCCTAACCCTAACCCTAACCCATACCCTACGCCGTACCCGAACCCCTACCCTAAGCCGTACCCTAACCCTAACCCTAAGCCTAACCCTAACCCTAACCCTAACCCTAACCCTAACCCTAACCCTAACCCTAACCCTAACCCTAACCCTAACCCTAACCCTAACCCTAACCCTAACCCTAACCCTAACCCTAACCCTAACCCTAACGCGTACCCTAACCCTAACCCCTACCCTAACCCTAACACGTACCCTAATCCTAACCCGTACCCTAAACCGAGCCCTAACCCTAACACTAACCCTAACCCTAACCCTAACCAATACCCTACACCGTACCCGAACCCCTCCCCAAACCCGTACGCTAAGCCGTACCCTAAGCCTAACCCTAAGCCTAACCCTAACCCTAGGCTACCCTTGACTGCTTCTGCCTCCAATAGATTTCCTAAGCACTAGTGTTGTAAGGAACAGCTTAAAAAGAGAATCCTAATGTGATTTCTTTATAATGTATGTGTTCTTTATTTTATCCTAGTGTCTAAACTCTTCTCCATGGCTGGACCCCCAAATAATATTCCTTTACGTGCTAAGGGGTATCTAGAGAGTGGGATAGGTTTAATAACTACCCTAACCCTAACGCGTACCCTAACCCTAACCCCTACCCTAACCCTAACACGTACCCTAATCCTAACCCGTACCCTAAACCGAGCCCTAACCCTAACACTAACCCTAACCCTAACCCATACCCTACGCCGTACCCGAACCCCTCCCCGAACCCCTACCCTAAGCCGTACCCTAACCCTAACCCTAAGCCTAACCCTAACCCTAGGCTACCCTTGACTGCTTCTGCCTCCAATAGATTTCCTAAGCACTAGTGTTTGAAGGAACAGCTTAAAAAGAGAATCCTAATGTGATTTCTTTATAATGGGTGTGTTCCTTATCTTATCCTAGTGTCTAAACTCTTCTCCATGGCTGGACCCCCAAATAATATTCCTTTACGTGCTAAGGGGTATCTAGAGAGTGGGATAGGTTTAATAACTACCCTAACCCTAACGCGTACCCTAACCCTAACCCCTACCCTAACCCTAACACGTACCCTAATCCTAACCCGTACCCTAAACCGAGCCCTAACCCTAACACTAACCCTAACCCTAACCCTAACCCATACCCTACGCCGTACCCGAACCCCTCCCCGAACCCCTACCCTAAGCCGTACCCTAACCCTAACCCTAAGCCTAAACCTAACCCTAGGCTACCCTTGACTGCTTCTGCCTCCAATAGATTTCCTAAGCACTAGTGTTGTAAGGAACAGCTTAAAAAGAGAATCCTAATGTGATTTCTTTATAATGTATGTGTTCCTTATTTTATCCTAGTGTCTAAACTCTTCTCCATGGCTGGACCCCCAAATAATATTCCTTTACGTGCTAAGGGGTATCTAGAGAGTGGGATAGGTTTAATAACTACCCTAACCCTAACGCGTACCCTAACCCTAACCCCTACCCTAACCCTAACACGTACCCTAATCCTAACCCGTACCCTAAACCGAGCCCTAACCCTAACACTAACCCTAACCCTAACCCTAACCCATACCCTACGCCGTACCCGAACCCTAAGCCGTACCCTAAGCCTAACCCTAAGCCTAACCCTAACCCTAGGCTACCCTTGACTGCTTCTGCCTCCAATAGATTTCCTAAGCACTAGTGTTTGAAGGAACAGCTTAAAAAGAGAATCCTAATGTGATTTCTTTATAATGGGTGTGTTCCTTATCTTATCCTAGTGTCTAAACTCTTCTCCATGGCTGGACCCCCAAATAATATTCCTTTACGTGCTAAGGGGTATCTAGAGAGTGGGATAGGTTTAATAACTACCCTAACCCTAACGCGTACCCTAACCCTAACCCCTACCCTAACCCTAACACGTACCCTAATCCTAACCCGTACCCTAAACCGAGCCCTAACCCTAACACTAACCCTAACCCTAACCCTAACCCATACCCTACGCCGTACCCGAACCCCTCCCCGAACCCCTACCCTAAGCCGTACCCTAACCCTAACCCTAAGCCTAACCCTAACCCTAGGCTACCCTTGACTGCTTCTGCCTCCAATAGATTTCCTAAGCACTAGTGTTTTAAGGAACAGCTTAAAAAGAGAATCCTAATGTGATTTCTTTATAATGTATGTGTTCCTTATTTTATCCTAGTGTCTAAACTCTTCTCCATGGCTGGACCCCCAAATAATATTCCTTTACGTGCTAAGGGGTATCTAGAGAGTGGGATAGGTTTAATAACTACCCTAACCCTAACGCGTACCCTAACCCTAACCCCTACCCTAACCCTAACACGTACCCTTATCCTAACCCGTACCCTAAACCGAGCCCTAACCCTAACACTAACCCTAACCCTAACCCTAACCCATACCCTACGCCGTACCCGAACCCCTCCCCAAACCCGTACCCTAAGCCGTACCCTAAGCCTAAACCTAAGCCTAACCCTAACCCTAAGCTACCCTTGACTGCTTCTGCCTCCAATAGATTTCCTAAGCACTAGTGTTGTAAGGAACAGCTTAAAAAGAGAATCCTAATGTGATTTCTTTATAATGGGTGTGTTCCTTATCTTATCCTAGTGTCTAAACTCTTCTCCATGGCTGCACCCCCAAATAATATTCCTTTACGTGCTAAGGGGTATCTAGAGAGTGGGATAGGTTTAATAACTACCCTAACCCTAACGCGTACCCTAACCCTAACCCCTACCCTAACCCTAACACGTACCCTAATCCTAACCCGTACCCTAAACCGAGCCCTAACCCTAACACTAACCCTAACCCTAACCCATACCCTACGCCGTACCCGAACCCCTCCCCGAACCCCTACCCTAAGCCGTACCCTAACCCTAACCCTAAGCCTAACCCTAACCCTAGGCTACCCTTGACTGCTTCTGCCTCCAATAGATTTCCTAAGCACTAGTGTTGTAAGGAACAGCTTAAAAAGAGAATCCTAATGTGATTTCTTTATAATGGGTGTGTTCCTTATCTTATCCTAGTGTCTAAACTCTTCTCCATGGCTGCACCCCCAAATAATATTCCTTTACGTGCTAAGGGGTATCTAGAGAGTGGGATAGGTTTAATAACTACCCTAACCCTAACGCGTACCCTAACCCTAACCCCTACCCTAACCCTAACACGTACCCTAATCCTAACCCGTACCCTAAACCGAGCCCTAACCCTAACCCTAACCCTAACCCTAACCCATACCCTACGCCGTACCCGAACCCCTCCCCGAACCCCTACCCTAAGCCGTACCCTAACCCTAACCCTAAGCCTAACCCTAACCCTAGGCTACCCTTGACTGCTTCTGCCTCCAATAGATTTCCTAAGCACTAGTGTTTTAAGGAACAGCTTAAAAAGAGAATCCTAATGTGATTTCTTTATAATGTATGTGTTCCTTATTTTATCCTAGTGTCTAAACTCTTCTCCATGGCTGGACCCCCAAATAATATTCCTTTACGTGCTAAGGGGTATCTAGAGAGTGGGATAGGTTTAATAACTACCCTAACCCTAACGCGTACCCTAACCCTAACCCCTACCCTAACCCTAACACGTACCCTAATCCTAACCCGTACCCTAAACCGAGCCCTAACCCTAACACTAACCCTAACCCTAACCCTAACCCATACCCTACGCCGTACCCGAACCCTAAGCCGTACCCTAAGCCTAACCCTAAGCCTAACCCTAACCCTAGGCTACCCTTGACTGCTTCTGCCTCCAATAGATTTCCTAAGCACTAGTGTTTTAAGGAACAGCTTAAAAAGAGAATCCTAATGTGATTTCTTTATAATGTATGTGTTCCTTATTTTATCCTAGTGTCTAAACTCTTCTCCATGGCTGGACCCGCAAATAATATTCCTTTACGTGCTAAGGGGTATCTAGAGAGTGGGATAGGTTTAATAACTACCCTAACCCTAACGCGTACCCTAACCCTAACACCTACCCTAACCCTAACACGTACCCTAATCCTAACCCGTACCCTAAACCGAGCCCTAACCCTAACACTAACCCTAACCCTAACCCTAACCCATACCCTACGCCGTACCCGAACCCCTCCCCAAACCCGTACCCTAAGCCGTACCCTAAGCCTAACCCTAAGCCTAACCCTAACCCTAGGCTACCCTTGACTGCTTCTGCCTCCAATAGATTTCCTAAGCACTAGTGTTGTAAGGAACAGCTTAAAAAGAGAATCCTAATGTGATTTCTTTATAATGGGTGTGTTCCTTATCTTATCCTAGTGTCTAAACTCTTCTCCATGGCTGCACCCCCAAATAATATTCCTTTACGTGCTAAGGGGTATCTAGAGAGTGGGATAGGTTTAATAACTACCCTAACCCTAACGCGTACCCTAACCCTAACCCCTACCCTAACCCTAACACGTACCCTAATCCTAACCCGTACCCTAAACCGAGCCCTAACCCTAACACTAACCCTAACCCTAACCCTAACCCATACCCTACGCCGTACCCGAACCCCTCCCCGAACCCCTACCCTAAGCCGTACCCTAACCCTAACCCTAAGCCTAACCCTAACCCTAGGCTACCCTTGACTGCTTCTGCCTCCAATAGATTTCCTAAGCACTAGTGTTTGAAGGAACAGCTTAAAAAGAGAATCCTAATGTGATTTCTTTATAATGTATGTGTTCCTTATCTTATCCTAGTGTCTAAACTCTTCTCCATGGCTGGACCCCCAAATAATATTCCTTTACGTGCTAAGGGGTATCTAGAGAGTGGGATAGGTTTAATAACTACCCTAACCCTAACGCGTACCCTAACCCTAACACCTACCCTAACCCTAACACGTACCCTAATCCTAACCCGTACCCTAAACCGAGCCCTAACCCTAACACTAACCCTAACCCTAACCCTAACCCATACCCTACGCCGTACCCGAACACTAAGCCGTACCCTAAGCCTAACCCTAAGCCTAACCCTAACCCTAGGCTACCCTTGACTGCTTCTGCCTCCAATAGATTTCCTAAGCACTAGTGTTTGAAGGAACAGCTTAAAAAGAGAATCCTAATGTGATTTCTTTATAATGGGTGTGTTCCTTATCTTATCCTAGTGTCTAAACTCTTCTCCATGGCTGGACCCCCAAATAATATTCCTTTACGTGCTAAGGGGTATCTAGAGAGTGGGATAGGTTTAATAACTACCCTAACCCTAACGCGTACCCTAACCCTAACCCCTACCCTAACCCTAACACGTACCCTAATCCTAACCCGTACCCTAAACCGAGCCCTAACCCTAACACTAACCCTAACCCTAACCCTAACCCATACCCTACGCCGTACCCGAACCCCTCCCCGAACCCCTACCCTAAGCCGTACCCTAACCCTAACCCTAAGCCTAAACCTAACCCTAGGCTACCTTTGACTGCTTCTGCCTCCAATAGATTTCCTAAGCACTAGTGTTTTAAGGAACAGCTTAAAAAGAGAATCCTAATGTGATTTCTTTATAATGTATGTGTTCCTTATTTTATCCTAGTGTCTAAACTCTTCTCCATGGCTGGACCCCCAAATAATATTCCTTTACGTGCTAAGGGGTATCTAGAGAGTGGGATAGGTTTAATAACTACCCTAACCCTAACGCGTACCCTAACCCTAACCCCTACCCTAACCCTAACACGTACCCTAATCCTAACCCGTACCCTAAACCGAGCCCTAACCCTAACACTAACCCTAACCCTAACCCTAACCCATACCCTACGCCGTACCCGAACCCCTCCCCAAACCCGTACCCTAAGCCGTACCCTAAGCCTAACCCTAAGCCTAACCCTAACCCTAAGCTACCCTTGACTGCTTCTGCCTCCAATAGATTTCCTAAGCACTAGTGTTGTAAGGAACAGCTTAAAAAGAGAATCCTAATGTGATTTCTTTATAATGGGTGTGTTCCTTATCTTATCCTAGTGTCTAAACTCTTCTCCATGGCTGCACCCCCAAATAATATTCCTTTACGTGCTAAGGGGTATCTAGAGAGTGGGATAGGTTTAATAACTACCCTAACCCTAACGCGTACCCTAACCCTAACCCCTACCCTAACCCTAACACGTACCCTAATCCTAACCCGTACCCTAAACCGAGCCCTAACCCTAACACTAACCCTAACCCTAACCCATACCCTACGCCGTACCCGAACCCCTCCCCGAACCCCTACCCTAAGCCGTACCCTAACCCTAACCCTAAGCCTAACCCTAACCCTAGGCTACCCTTGACTGCTTCTGCCTCCAATAGATTTCCTAAGCACTAGTGTTTTAAGGAACAGCTTAAAAAGAGAATCCTAATGTGATTTCTTTATAATGTATGTGTTCCTTATTTTATCCTAGTGTCTAAACTCTTCTCCATGGCTGGACCCCCAAATAATATTCCTTTACGTGCTAAGGGGTATCTAGAGAGTGGGATAGGTTTAATAACTACCCTAACCCTAACGCGTACCCTAACCCTAACACCTACCCTAACCCTAACACGTACCCTAATCCTAACCCGTACCCTAAACCGAGCCCTAACCCTAACACTAACCCTAACCCTAACCCTAACCCATACCCTACGCCGTACCCGAACCCTAAGCCGTACCCTAAGCCTAACCCTAAGCCTAACCCTAACCCTAGGCTACCCTTGACTGCTTCTGCCTCCAATAGATTTCCTAAGCACTAGTGTTTGAAGGAACAGCTTAAAAAGAGAATCCTAATGTGATTTCTTTATAATGTATGTGTTCCTTATTTTATCCTAGTGTCTAAACTCTTCTCCATGGCTGGACCCGCAAATAATATTCCTTTACGTGCTAAGGGGTATCTAGAGAGTGGGATAGGTTTAATAACTACCCTAACCCTAACGCGTACCCTAACCCTAACACCTACCCTAACCCTAACACGTACCCTAATCCTAACCCGTACCCTAAACCGAGCCCTAACCCTAACACTAACCCTAACCCTAACCCTAACCCATACCCTACGCCGTACCCGAACCCCTCCCCAAACCCGTACCCTAAGCCGTACCCTAAGCCTAACCCTAAGCCTAACCCTAACCCTAGGCTACCCTTGACTGCTTCTGCCTCCAATAGATTTCCTAAGCACTAGTGTTGTAAGGAACAGCTTAAAAAGAGAATCCTAATGTGATTTCTTTATAATGGGTGTGTTCCTTATCTTATCCTAGTGTCTAAACTCTTCTCCATGGCTGCACCCCCAAATAATATTCCTTTACGTGCTAAGGGGTATCTAGAGAGTGGGATAGGTTTAATAACTACCCTAACCCTAACGCGTACCCTAACCCTAACCCCTACCCTAACCCTAACACGTACCCTAATCCTAACCCGTACCCTAAACCGAGCCCTAACCCTAACACTAACCCTAACCCTAACCCTAACCCATACCCTACGCCGTACCCGAACCCCTCCCCGAACCCCTACCCTAAGCCGTACCCTAACCCTAACCCTAAGCCTAACCCTAACCCTAGGCTACCCTTGACTGCTTCTGCCTCCAATAGATTTCCTAAGCACTAGTGTTTGAAGGAACAGCTTAAAAAGAGAATCCTAATGTGATTTCTTTATAATGTATGTGTTCCTTATCTTATCCTAGTGTCTAAACTCTTCTCCATGGCTGGACCCCCAAATAATATTCCTTTACGTGCTAAGGGGTATCTAGAGAGTGGGATAGGTTTAATAACTACCCTAACCCTAACGCGTACCCTAACCCTAACACCTACCCTAACCCTAACACGTACCCTAATCCTAACCCGTACCCTAAACCGAGCCCTAACCCTAACACTAACCCTAACCCTAACCCTAACCCATACCCTACGCCGTACCCGAACCCTAAGCCGTACCCTAAGCCTAACCCTAAGCCTAACCCTAACCCTAGGCTACCCTTGACTGCTTCTGCCTCCAATAGATTTCCTAAGCACTAGTGTTTGAAGGAACAGCTTAAAAAGAGAATCCTAATGTGATTTCTTTATAATGGGTGTGTTCCTTATCTTATCCTAGTGTCTAAACTCTTCTCCATGGCTGGACCCCCAAATAATATTCCTTTACGTGCTAAGGGGTATCTAGAGAGTGGGATAGGTTTAATAACTACCCTAACCCTAACGCGTACCCTAACCCTAACCCCTACCCTAACCCTAACACGTACCCTAATCCTAACCCGTACCCTAAACCGAGCGCTAACCCGAACACTAACCCTAACCCTAACCCTAACCCATACCCTACGCCGTACCCGAACCCCTCCCCGAACCCCTACCCTAAGCCGTACCCTAACCCTAACCCTAAGCCTAACCCTAACCCTAGGCTACCCTTGACTGCTTCTGCCTCCAATAGATTTCCTAAGCACTAGTGTTTTAAGGAACAGCTTAAAAAGAGAATCCTAATGTGATTTCTTTATAATGTATGTGTTCCTTATTTTATCCTAGTGTCTAAACTCTTCTCCATGGCTGGACCCCCAAATAATATTCCTTTACGTGCTAAGGGGTATCTAGAGAGTGGGATAGGTTTAATAACTACCCTAACCCTAACGCGTACCCTAACCCTAACCCCTACCCTAACCCTAACACGTACCCTAATCCTAACCCGTACCCTAAACCGAGCCCTAACCCTAACACTAACCCTAACCCTAACCCTAACCCATACCCTACGCCGTACCCGAACCCCTCCCCAAACCCGTACCCTAAGCCGTACCCTAAGCCTAACCCTAAGCCTAACCCTAACCCTAGGCTACCCTTGACTGCTTCTGCCTCCAATAGATTTCCTAAGCACTAGTGTTGTAAGGAACAGCTTAAAAAGAGAATCCTAATGTGATTTCTTTATAATGTATGTGTTCCTTATTTTATCCTAGTGTCTAAACTCTTCTCCATGGCTGCACCCCCAAATAATATTCCTTTACGTGCTAAGGGGTATCTAGAGAGTGGGATAGGTTTAATAACTACCCTAACCCTAACGCGTACCCTAACCCTAACCCCTACCCTAACCCTAACACGTACCCTAATCCTAACCCGTACCCTAAACCGAGCCCTAACCCTAACACTAACCCTAACCCTAACCCTAACCCATACCCTACGCCGTACCCGAACCCTAAGCCGTACCCTAAGCCTAACCCTAAGCCTAACCCTAACCCTAGGCTACCCTTGACTGCTTCTGCCTCCAATAGATTTCCTAAGCACTAGTGTTTGAAGGAACAGCTTAAAAAGAGAATCCTAATGTGATTTCTTTATAATGGGTGTGTTCCTTATCTTATCCTAGTGTCTAAACTCTTCTCCATGGCTGGACCCCCAAATAATATTCCTTTACGTGCTAAGGGGTATCTAGAGAGTGGGATAGGTTTAATAACTACCCTAACCCTAACGCGTACCCTAACCCTAACCCCTACCCTAACCCTAACACGTACCCTAATCCTAACCCGTACCCTAAACCGAGCCCTAACCCTAACACTAACCCTAACCCTAACCCTAACCCATACCCTACGCCGTACCCGAACCCCTCCCCGAACCCCTACCCTAAGCCGTACCCTAACCCTAACCCTAAGCCTAACCCTAACCCTAGGCTACCCTTGACTGCTTCTGCCTCCAATAGATTTCCTAAGCACTAGTGTTTCAAGGAACAGCTTAAAAAGAGAATCCTAATGTGATTTCTTTATAATGTATGTGTTCCTTATTTTATCCTAGTGTCTAAACTCTTCTCCATGGCTGGACCCCCAAATAATATTCCTTTACGTGCTAAGGGGTATCTAGAGAGTGGGATAGGTTTAATAACTACCCTAACCCTAACGCGTACCCTAACCCTAACACCTACCCTAACCCTAACATGTACCCTAATCCTAACCCGTACCCTAAACCGAGCCCTAACCCTAACACTAACCCTAACCCTAACCCTAACCCATACCCTACGCCGTACCCGAACCCTAAGCCGTACCCTAAGCCTAACCCTAAGCCTAACCCTAACCCTAGGCTACCCTTGACTGCTTCTGCCTCCAATAGATTTCCTAAGCACTAGTGTTTCAAGGAACAGCTTAAAAAGAGAATCCTAATGTGATTTCTTTATAATGTATGTGTTCCTTATTTTATCCTAGTGTCTAAACTCTTCTCCATGGCTGGACCCCCAAATAATATTCCTTTACGTGCTAAGGGGTATCTAGAGAGTGGGATAGGTTTAATAACTACCCTAACCCTAACGCGTACCCTAACCCTAACCCCTACCCTAACCCTAACACGTACCCTAATCCTAACCCGTACCCTAAACCGAGCCCTAACCCTAACACTAACCCTAACCCTAACCCTAACCCATACCCTACGCCGTACCCGAACCCCTCCCCAAACCCGTACCCTAAGCCGTACCCTAAGCCTAACCCTAAGCCTAACCCTAACCCTAAGCTACCCTTGACTGCTTCTGCCTCCAATAGATTTCCTAAGCACTAGTGTTGTAAGGAACAGCTTAAAAAGAGAATCCTAATGTGATTTCTTTATAATGGGTGTGTTCCTTATCTTATCCTAGTGTCTAAACTCTTCTCCATGGCTGCACCCCCAAATAATATTCCTTTACGTGCTAAGGGGTATCTAGAGAGTGGGATAGGTTTAATAACTACCCTAACCCTAACGCGTACCCTAACCCTAACCCCTACCCTAACCCTAACACGTACCCTAATCCTAACCCGTACCCTAAACCGAGCCCTAACCCTAACACTAACCCTAACCCTAACCCATACCCTACGCCGTACCCGAACCCCTCCCCGAACCCCTACCCTAAGCCGTACCCTAACCCTAACCCTAAGCCTAACCCTAACCCTAGGCTACCCTTGACTGCTTCTGCCTCCAATAGATTTCCTAAGCACTAGTGTTTTAAGGAACAGCTTAAAAAGAGAATCCTAATGTGATTTCTTTATAATGTATGTGTTCCTTATTTTATCCTAGTGTCTAAACTCTTCTCCATGGCTGGACCCCCAAATAATATTCCTTTACGTGCTAAGGGGTATCTAGAGAGTGGGATAGGTTTAATAACTACCCTAACCCTAACGCGTACCCTAACCCTAACACCTACCCTAACCCTAACACGTACCCTAATCCTAACCCGTACCCTAAACCGAGCCCTAACCCTAACACTAACCCTAACCCTAACCCTAACCCATACCCTACGCCGTACCCGAACCCTAAGCCGTACCCTAAGCCTAACCCTAAGCCTAACCCTAACCCTAGGCTACCCTTGACTGCTTCTGCCTCCAATAGATTTCCTAAGCACTAGTGTTTGAAGGAACAGCTTAAAAAGAGAATCCTAATGTGATTTCTTTATAATGTATGTGTTCCTTATTTTATCCTAGTGTCTAAACTCTTCTCCATGGCTGGACCCGCAAATAATATTCCTTTACGTGCTAAGGGGTATCTAGAGAGTGGGATAGGTTTAATAACTACCCTAACCCTAACGCGTACCCTAACCCTAACACCTACCCTAACCCTAACACGTACCCTAATCCTAACCCGTACCCTAAACCGAGCCCTAACCCTAACACTAACCCTAACCCTAACCCTAACCCATACCCTACGCCGTACCCGAACCCCTCCCCAAACCCGTACCCTAAGCCGTACCCTAAGCCTAACCCTAAGCCTAACCCTAACCCTAGGCTACCCTTGACTGCTTCTGCCTCCAATAGATTTCCTAAGCACTAGTGTTGTAAGGAACAGCTTAAAAAGAGAATCCTAATGTGATTTCTTTATAATGGGTGTGTTCCTTATCTTATCCTAGTGTCTAAACTCTTCTCCATGGCTGCACCCCCAAATAATATTCCTTTACGTGCTAAGGGGTATCTAGAGAGTGGGATAGGTTTAATAACTACCCTAACCCTAACGCGTACCCTAACCCTAACCCCTACCCTAACCCTAACACGTACCCTAATCCTAACCCGTACCCTAAACCGAGCCCTAACCCTAACACTAACCCTAACCCTAACCCTAACCCATACCCTACGCCGTACCCGAACCCCTCCCCGAACCCCTACCCTAAGCCGTACCCTAACCCTAACCCTAAGCCTAACCCTAACCCTAGGCTACCCTTGACTGCTTCTGCCTCCAATAGATTTCCTAAGCACTAGTGTTTGAAGGAACAGCTTAAAAAGAGAATCCTAATGTGATTTCTTTATAATGTATGTGTTCCTTATCTTATCCTAGTGTCTAAACTCTTCTCCATGGCTGGACCCCCAAATAATATTCCTTTACGTGCTAAGGGGTATCTAGAGAGTGGGATAGGTTTAATAACTACCCTAACCCTAACGCGTACCCTAACCCTAACACCTACCCTAACCCTAACACGTACCCTAATCCTAACCCGTACCCTAAACCGAGCCCTAACCCTAACACTAACCCTAACCCTAACCCTAACCCATACCCTACGCCGTACCCGAACCCTAAGCCGTACCCTAAGCCTAACCCTAAGCCTAACCCTAACCCTAGGCTACCCTTGACTGCTTCTGCCTCCAATAGATTTCCTAAGCACTAGTGTTTGAAGGAACAGCTTAAAAAGAGAATCCTAATGTGATTTCTTTATAATGGGTGTGTTCCTTATCTTATCCTAGTGTCTAAACTCTTCTCCATGGCTGGACCCCCAAATAATATTCCTTTACGTGCTAAGGGGTATCTAGAGAGTGGGATAGGTTTAATAACTACCCTAACCCTAACGCGTACCCTAACCCTAACCCCTACCCTAACCCTAACACGTACCCTAATCCTAACCCGTACCCTAAACCGAGCGCTAACCCGAACACTAACCCTAACCCTAACCCTAACCCATACCCTACGCCGTACCCGAACCCCTCCCCGAACCCCTACCCTAAGCCGTACCCTAACCCTAACCCTAAGCCTAACCCTAACCCTAGGCTACCCTTGACTGCTTCTGCCTCCAATAGATTTCCTAAGCACTAGTGTTTTAAGGAACAGCTTAAAAAGAGAATCCTAATGTGATTTCTTTATAATGTATGTGTTCCTTATTTTATCCTAGTGTCTAAACTCTTCTCCATGGCTGGACCCCCAAATAATATTCCTTTACGTGCTAAGGGGTATCTAGAGAGTGGGATAGGTTTAATAACTACCCTAACCCTAACGCGTACCCTAACCCTAACCCCTACCCTAACCCTAACACGTACCCTAATCCTAACCCGTACCCTAAACCGAGCCCTAACCCTAACACTAACCCTAACCCTAACCCTAACCCATACCCTACACCGTACCCGAACCCCTCCCCAAACCCGTACCCTAAGCCGTACCCTAAGCCTAACCCTAAGCCTAACCCTAACCCTAGGCTACCCTTGACTGCTTCTGCCTCCAATAGATTTCCTAAGCACTAGTGTTGTAAGGAACAGCTTAAAAAGAGAATCCTAATGTGATTTCTTTATAATGTATGTGTTCCTTATTTTATCCTAGTGTCTAAACTCTTCTCCATGGCTGCACCCCCAAATAATATTCCTTTACGTGCTAAGGGGTATCTAGAGAGTGGGATAGGTTTAATAACTACCCTAACCCTAACGCGTACCCTAACCCTAACCCCTACCCTAACCCTAACACGTACCCTAATCCTAACCCGTACCCTAAACCGAGCCCTAACCCTAACACTAACCCTAACCCTAACCCTAACCCATACCCTACGCCGTACCCGAACCCTAAGCCGTACCCTAAGCCTAACCCTAAGCCTAACCCTAACCCTAGGCTACCCTTGACTGCTTCTGCCTCCAATAGATTTCCTAAGCACTAGT
The DNA here is from genome assembly GCF_028023285.1 of Balaenoptera ricei. Classification (NCBI taxonomy): domain Eukaryota; kingdom Metazoa; phylum Chordata; class Mammalia; order Artiodactyla; family Balaenopteridae; genus Balaenoptera; species Balaenoptera ricei. The sequence continues at coordinate 85,079 of NW_026777467.1, read as the reverse complement.
GTTTGAAGGAACAGCTTAAAAAGAGAATCCTAATGTGATTTCTTTATAATGGGTGTGTTCCTTATCTTATCCTAGTGTCTAAACTCTTCTCCATGGCTGGACCCCCAAATAATATTCCTTTACGTGCTAAGGGGTATCTAGAGAGTGGGATAGGTTTAATAACTACCCTAACCCTAACGCGTACCCTAACCCTAACCCCTACCCTAACCCTAACACGTACCCTAATCCTAACCCGTACCCTAAACCGAGCCCTAACCCTAACACTAACCCTAACCCTAACCCTAACCCATACCCTACGCCGTACCCGAACCCCTCCCCGAACCCCTACCCTAAGCCGTACCCTAACCCTAACCCTAAGCCTAACCCTAACCCTAGGCTACCCTTGACTGCTTCTGCCTCCAATAGATTTCCTAAGCACTAGTGTTTCAAGGAACAGCTTAAAAAGAGAATCCTAATGTGATTTCTTTATAATGTATGTGTTCCTTATTTTATCCTAGTGTCTAAACTCTTCTCCATGGCTGGACCCCCAAATAATATTCCTTTACGTGCTAAGGGGTATCTAGAGAGTGGGATAGGTTTAATAACTACCCTAACCCTAACGCGTACCCTAACCCTAACCCCTACCCTAACCCTAACATGTACCCTAATCCTAACCCGTACCCTAAACCGAGCCCTAACCCTAACACTAACCCTAACCCTAACCCTAACCCATACCCTACGCCGTACCCGAACCGTAAGCCGTACCCTAAGCCTAACCCTAAGCCTAACCCTAACCCTAGGCTACCCTTGACTGCTTCTGCCTCCAATAGATTTCCTAAGCACTAGTGTTTTAAGGAACAGCTTAAAAAGAGAATCCTAATGTGATTTCTTTATAATGTATGTGTTCCTTATTTTATCCTAGTGTCTAAACTCTTCTCTATGGCTGGACCCGCAAATAATATTCCTTTACGTGCTAAGGGGTATCTAGAGAGTGGGATAGGTTTAATAACTACCCTAACCCTAACGCGTACCCTAACCCTAACACCTACCCTAACCCTAACACGTACCCTAATCCTAACCCGTACCCTAAACCGAGCCCTAACCCTAACACTAACCCTAACCCTAACCCTAACCCATACCCTACGCCGTACCCGAACCCCTCCCCAAACCCGTACCCTAAGCCGTACCCTAAGCCTAACCCTAAGCCTAACCCTAACCCTAGGCTACCCTTGACTGCTTCTGCCTCCAATAGATTTCCTAAGCACTAGTGTTGTAAGGAACAGCTTAAAAAGAGAATCCTAATGTGATTTCTTTATAATGGGTGTGTTCCTTATCTTATCCTAGTGTCTAAACTCTTCTCCATGGCTGCACCCCCAAATAATATTCCTTTACGTGCTAAGGGGTATCTAGAGAGTGGGATAGGTTTAATAACTACCCTAACCCTAACGCGTACCCTAACCCTAACCCCTACCCTAACCCTAACACGTACCCTAATCCTAACCCGTACCCTAAACCGAGCCCTAACCCTAACACTAACCCTAACCCTAACCCTAACCCATACCCTACGCCGTACCCGAACCCCTCCCCGAACCCTTACCCTAAGCCATACCCTAAGCCTAACCCTAAGCCTAACCCTAACCCTAGGCTACCCTTGACTGCTTCTGCCTCCAATAGATTTCCTAAGCACTAGTGTTTGAAGGAACAGCTTAAAAAGAGAATCCTAATGTGATTTCTTTATAATGTATGTGTTCCTTATCTTATCCTAGTGTCTAAACTCTTCTCCATGGCTGGACCCCCAAATAATATTCCTTTACGTGCTAAGGGGTATCTAGAGAGTGGGATAGGTTTAATAACTACCCTAACCCTAACGCGTACCCTAACCCTAACACCTACCCTAACCCTAACACGTACCCTAATCCTAACCCGTACCCTAAACCGAGCCCTAACCCTAACACTAACCCTAACCCTAACCCTAACCCATACCCTACGCCGTACCCGAACCCTAAGCCGTACCCTAAGCCTAACCCTAAGCCTAACCCTAACCCTAGGCTACCCTTGACTGCTTCTGCCTCCAATAGATTTCCTAAGCACTAGTGTTTGAAGGAACAGCTTAAAAAGAGAATCCTAATGTGATTTCTTTATAATGGGTGTGTTCCTTATCTTATCCTAGTGTCTAAACTCTTCTCCATGGCTGGACCCCCAAATAATATTCCTTTACGTGCTAAGGGGTATCTAGAGAGTGGGATAGGTTTAATAACTACCCTAACCCTAACGCGTACCCTAACCCTAACCCCTACCCTAACCCTAACACGTACCCTAATCCTAACCCGTACCCTAAACCGAGCCCTAACCCTAACACTAACCCTAACCCTAACCCTAACCCATACCCTACGCCGTACCCGAACCCCTACCCTAAGCCGTACCCTAACCCTAACCCTAAGCCTAACCCTAACCCTAGGCTACCCTTGACTGCTTCTGCCTCCAATAGATTTCCTAAGCACTAGTGTTTCAAGGAACAGCTTAAAAAGAGAATCCTAATGTGATTTCTTTATAATGTATGTGTTCCTTATTTTATCCTAGTGTCTAAACTCTTCTCCATGGCTGGACCCGCAAATAATATTCCTTTACGTGCTAAGGGGTATCTAGAGAGTGGGATAGGTTTAATAACTACCCTAACCCTAACGCGTACCCTAACCCTAACCCCTACCCTAACCCTAACACGTACCCTAATCCTAACCCGTACCCTAAACCGAGCCCTAACCCTAACACTAACCCTAACCCTCACCCTAACCCATACCCTACGCCGTACCCGAACCCCTCCCCGAACCCCTACCCTAAGCCGTACCCTAACCCTAACCCTAAGCCTAACCCTAACCCTAGGCTACCCTTGACTGCTTCTGCCTCCAATAGATTTCCTAAGCACTAGTGTTTTAAGGAACAGCTTAAAAAGAGAATCCTAATGTGATTTCTTTATAATGTATGTGTTCCTTATTTTATCCTAGTGTCTAAACTCTTCTCCATGTCTGGACCCCCAAATAATATTCCTTTACGTGCTAAGGGGTATCTAGAGAGTGGGATAGGTTTAATAACTACCCTAACCCTAACGCGTACCCTAACCCTAACCCCTACCCTAACCCTAACACGTACCCTAATCCTAACCCGTACCCTAAACCGAGCCCTAACCCTAACACTAACCCTAACCCTAACCCTAACCCATACCCTACGCCGTACCCGAACCCCTCCCCAAACCCGTACCCTAAGCCGTACCCTAAGCCTAACCCTAAGCCTAACCCTAACCCTAGGTTACCCTTGACTGCTTCTGCCTCCAATAGATTTCCTAAGCACTAGTGTTGTAAGGAACAGCTTAAAAAGAGAATCCTAATGTGATTTCTTTATAATGGGTGTGTTCCTTATCTTATCCTAGTGTCTAAACTCTTCTCCATGGCTGCACCCCCAAATAATATTCCTTTACGTGCTAAGGGGTATCTAGAGAGTGGGATAGGTTTAATAACTACCCTAACCCTAACGCGTACCCTAACCCTAACCCCTACCCTAACCCTAACACGTACCCTAATCCTAACCCGTACCCTAAACCGAGCCCTAACCCTAACACTAACCCTAACCCTAACCCTAACCGATACCCTACGCCGTACCCGAACCCCTCCCCGAACCCGTACCCTAAGCAGTACCCTAAGCCTAACCCTAAGCCTAACCCTAACCCTAGGCTACCCTTGACTGCTTCTGCCTCCAATAGATTTCCTAAGCACTAGTGTTTTAAGGAACAGCTTAAAAAGAGAATCCTAATGTGATTTCTTTATAATGTATGTGTTCCTTATTTTATCCTAGTGTCTAAACTCTTCTCCATGGCTGGACCCCCAAATAATATTCCTTTACGTGCTAAGGGGTATCTAGAGAGTGGGATAGGTTTAATAACTACCCTAACCCTAACGCGTACCCTAACCCTAACCCCTACCCTAACCCTAACACGTACCCTAATCCTAACCCGTACCCTAAACCGAGCCCTAACCCTAACCCTAACCCTAACCCTAACCCTAACCCTAACCCTAACCCTAACCCTAACCCTAACCCTAACCCTAACCCTAACCCTAACGCGTACCCTAACCCTAACACCTACCCTAACCCTAACACGTACCCTAATCCTAACCCGTACCCTAAACCGAGCCCTAACCCTAACACTAACCCTAACCCTAACCCTAACCCATACCCTACGCCGTACCCGAACCCTAAGCCGTACCCTAAGCCTAACCCTAAGCCTAACCCTAACCCTAGGCTACCCTTGACTGCTTCTGCCTCCAATAGATTTCCTAAGCACTAGTGTTTGAAGGAACAGCTTAAAAAGAGAATCCTAATGTGATTTCTTTATAATGGGTGTGTTCCTTATCTTATCCTAGTGTCTAAACTCTTCTCCATGGCTGGACCCCCAAATAATATTCCTTTACGTGCTAAGGGGTATCTAGAGAGTGGGATAGGTTTAATAACTACCCTAACCCTAACGCGTACCCTAACCCTAACCCCTACCCTAACCCTAACACGTACCCTAATCCTAACCCGTACCCTAAACCGAGCCCTAACCCTAACACTAACCCTAACCCTAACCCTAACCCATACCCTACGCCGTACCCGAACCCCTCCCCGAACCCCTACCCTAAGCCATACCCTAACCCTAACCCTAAGCCTAACCCTAACCCTAGGCTACCCTTGACTGCTTCTGCCTCCAATAGATTTCCTAAGCACTAGTGTTGTAAGGAACAGCTTAAAAAGAGAATCCTAATGTGATTTCTTTATAATGTATGTGTTCCTTATTTTATCCTAGTGTCTAAACTCTTCTCCATGGCTGGACCCCCAAATAATATTCCTTTACGTGCTAAGGGGTATCTAGAGAGTGGGATAGGTTTAATAACTACCCTAACCCTAACGCGTACCCTAACCCTAACCCCTACCCTAACCCTAACACGTACCCTAATCCTAACCCGTACCCTAAACCGAGCCCTAACCCTAACACTAACCCTAACCCTAACCCTAACCCATACCCTACGCCGTACCCGAACCCTAAGCCGTACCCTAAGCCTAACCCTAAGCCTAACCCTAACCCTAGGCTACCCTTGACTGCTTCTGCCTCCAATAGATTTCCTAAGCACTAGTGTTTGAAGGAACAGCTTAAAAAGAGAATCCTAATGTGATTTCTTTATAATGGGTGTGTTCCTTATCTTATCCTAGTGTCTAAACTCTTCTCCATGGCTGGACCCCCAAATAATATTCCTTTACGTGCTAAGGGGTATCTAGAGAGTGGGATAGGTTTAATAACTACCCTAACCCTAACGCGTACCCTAACCCTAACCCCTACCCTAACCCTAACACGTACCCTAATCCTAACCCGTACCCTAAACCGAGCCCTAACCCTAACACTAACCCTAACCCTAACCCTAACCCATACCCTACGCCGTACCCGAACCCCTCCCCGAACCCCTACCCTAAGCCGTACCCTAACCCTAACCCTAAGCCTAACCCTAACCCTAGGCTACCCTTGACTGCTTCTGCCTCCAATAGATTTCCTAAGCACTAGTGTTTCAAGGAACAGCTTAAAAAGAGAATCCTAATGTGATTTCTTTATAATGTATGTGTTCCTTATTTTATCCTAGTGTCTAAACTCTTCTCCATGGCTGGACCCCCAAATAATATTCCTTTACGTGCTAAGGGGTATCTAGAGAGTGGGATAGGTTTAATAACTACCCTAACCCTAACGCGTACCCTAACCCTAACACCTACCCTAACCCTAACATGTACCCTAATCCTAACCCGTACCCTAAACCGAGCCCTAACCCTAACACTAACCCTAACCCTAACCCTAACCCATACCCTACGCCGTACCCGACCCCTCCCCGAACCCGTACCCTAAGCCGTACCCTAAGCCTAACCCTAAGCCTAACACTAACCCTAGGCTACCCTTGACTGCTTCTGCCTCCAATAGATTTCCTAAGCACTAGTGTTTGAAGGAACAGCTTAAAAAGAGAATCCTAATGTGATTTCTTTATAATGTATGTGTTCCTTATTTTATCCTAGTGTCTAAACTCTTCTCCATGGCTGGACCCCCAAATAATATTCCTTTACGTGCTAAGGGGTATCTAGAGAGTGGGATAGGTTTAATAACTACCCTAACCCTAACGCGTACCCTAACCCTAACCCCTACCCTAACCCTAACACGTACCCTAATCCTAACCCGTACCCTAAACCGAGCCCTAACCCTAACACTAACCCTAACCCTAACCCTAACCAATACCCTACGCCGTACCCGAACCCCTCCCCAAACCCGTACCCTAAGCCGTACCCTAAGCCTAACCCTAAGCCTAACCCTAACCCTAGGCTACCCTTGACTGCTTCTGCCTCCAATAGATTTCCTAAGCACTAGTGTTGTAAGGAACAGCTTAAAAAGAGAATCCTAATGTGATTTCTTTATAATGTATGTGTTCCTTATTTTATCCTAGTGTCTAAACTCTTCTCCATGGCTGGACCCCCAAATAATATTCCTTTACGTGCTAAGGGGTATCTAGAGAGTGGGATAGGTTTAATAACTACCCTAACCCTAACGCGTACCCTAACCCTAACCCCTACCCTAACCCTAACACGTACCCTAATCCTAACCCGTACCCTAAACCGAGCCCTAACCCTAACACTAACCCTAACCCTAACCCTAACCCATACCCTACGCCGTACCCGAACCCTAAGCCGTACCCTAAGCCTAACCCTAAGCCTAACCCTAACCCTAGGCTACCCTTGACTGCTTCTGCCTCCAATAGATTTCCTAAGCACTAGTGTTTTAAGGAACAGCTTAAAAAGAGAATCCTAATGTGATTTCTTTATAATGTATGTGTTCCTTATTTTATCCTAGTGTCTAAACTCTTTTCCATGGCTGGACCCGCAAATAATATTCCTTTACGTGCTAAGGGGTATCTAGAGAGTGGGATAGGTTTAATAACTACCCTAACCCTAACGCGTACCCTAACCCTAACACCTACCCTAACCCTAACACGTACCCTAATCCTAACCCGTACCCTAAACCGAGCCCTAACCCTAACACTAACCCTAACCCTAACCCTAAACCATACCCTATGCCGTACCCGAACCCCTCCCCGAACCCTTACCCTAAGCCATACCCTAAGCCTAACCCTAAGCCTAACCCTAACCCTAGGCTACCCTTGACTGCTTCTGCCTCCAATAGATTTCCTAAGCACTAGTGTTTGAAGGAACAGCTTAAAAAGAGAATCCTAATGTGATTTCTTTATAATGTATGTGTTCCTTATCTTATCCTAGTGTCTAAACTCTTCTCCATGGCTGGACCCCCAAATAATATTCCTTTACGTGCTAAGGGGTATCTAGAGAGTGGGATAGGTTTAATAACTACCCTAACCCTAACGCGTACCCTAACCCTAACACCTACCCTAACCCTAACACGTACCCTAATCCTAACCCGTACCCTAAACCGAGCCCTAACCCTAACACTAACCCTAACCCTAACCCTAACCCATACCCTACGCCGTACCCGAACCCTAAGCCGTACCCTAAGCCTAACCCTAAGCCTAACCCTAACCCTAGGCTACCCTTGACTGCTTCTGCCTCCAATAGATTTCCTAAGCACTAGTGTTTGAAGGAACAGCTTAAAAAGAGAATCCTAATGTGATTTCTTTATAATGGGTGTGTTCCTTATCTTATCCTAGTGTCTAAACTCTTCTCCATGGCTGGACCCCCAAATAATATTCCTTTACGTGCTAAGGGGTATCTAGAGAGTGGGATAGGTTTAATAACTACCCTAACCCTAACGCGTACCCTAACCCTAACCCCTACCCTAACCCTAACACGTACCCTAATCCTAACCCGTACCCTAAACCGAGCCCTAACCCTAACACTAACCCTAACCCTAACCCTAACCCATACCCTACGCCGTACCCGAACCCCTACCCTAAGCCGTACCCTAACCCTAACCCTAAGCCTAACCCTAACCCTAGGCTACCCTTGACTGCTTCTGCCTCCAATAGATTTCCTAAGCACTAGTGTTTCAAGGAACAGCTTAAAAAGAGAATCCTAATGTGATTTCTTTATAATGTATGTGTTCCTTATTTTATCCTAGTGTCTAAACTCTTCTCCATGGCTGGACCCCCAAATAATATTCCTTTACGTGCTAAGGGGTATCTAGAGAGTGGGATAGGTTTAATAACTACCCTAACCCTAACGCGTACCCTAACCCTAACACCTACCCTAACCCTAACATGTACCCTAATCCTAACCCGTACCCTAAACCGAGCCCTAACCCTAACACTAACCCTAACCCTAACCCTAACCCATACCCTACGCCGTACCCGAACCCCTCCCCGAACCCGTACCCTAAGCCGTACCCTAAGCCTAACCCTAAGCCTAACCCTAACCCTAGGCTACCCTTGACTGCTTCTGCCTCCAATAGATTTCCTAAGCACTAGTGTTTGAAGGAACAGCTTAAAAAGAGAATCCTAATGTGATTTCTTTATAATGTATGTGTTCCTTATTTTATCCTAGTGTCTAAACTCTTCTCCATGGCTGGACCCCCAAATAATATTCCTTTACGTGCTAAGGGGTATCTAGAGAGTGGGATAGGTTTAATAACTACCCTAACCCTAACGCGTACCCTAACCCTAACCCCTACCCTAACCCTAACACGTACCCTAATCCTAACCCGTACCCTAAACCGAGCCCTAACCCTAACACTAACCCTAACCCTAACCCTAACCAATACCCTACACCGTACCCGAACCCCTCCCCAAACCCGTACGCTAAGCCGTACCCTAAGCCTAACCCTAAGCCTAACCCTAACCCTAGGCTACCCTTGACTGCTTCTGCCTCCAATAGATTTCCTAAGCACTAGTGTTGTAAGGAACAGCTTAAAAAGAGAATCCTAATGTGATTTCTTTATAATGTATGTGTTCCTTATTTTATCCTAGTGTCTAAACTCTTCTCCATGGCTGGACCCCCAAATAATATTCCTTTACGTGCTAAGGGGTATCTAGAGAGTGGGATAGGTTTAATAACTACCCTAACCCTAACGCGTACCCTAACCCTAACCCCTACCCTAACCCTAACACGTACCCTAATCCTAACCCGTACCCTAAACCGAGCCCTAACCCTAACACTAACCCTAACCCTAACCCATACCCTACGCCGTACCCGAACCCCTCCCCGAACCCCTACCCTAAGCCGTACCCTAACCCTAACCCTAAGCCTAACCCTAACCCTAGGCTACCCTTGACTGCTTCTGCCTCCAATAGATTTCCTAAGCACTAGTGTTTGAAGGAACAGCTTAAAAAGAGAATCCTAATGTGATTTCTTTATAATGGGTGTGTTCCTTATCTTATCCTAGTGTCTAAACTCTTCTCCATGGCTGGACCCCCAAATAATATTCCTTTACGTGCTAAGGGGTATCTAGAGAGTGGGATAGGTTTAATAACTACCCTAACCCTAACGCGTACCCTAACCCTAACCCCTACCCTAACCCTAACACGTACCCTAATCCTAACCCGTACCCTAAACCGAGCCCTAACCCTAACACTAACCCTAACCCTAACCCTAACCCATACCCTACGCCGTACCCGAACCCCTCCCCGAACCCCTACCCTAAGCCGTACCCTAACCCTAACCCTAAGCCTAAACCTAACCCTAGGCTACCCTTGACTGCTTCTGCCTCCAATAGATTTCCTAAGCACTAGTGTTGTAAGGAATAGCTTAAAAAGAGAATCCTAATGTGATTTCTTTATAATGTATGTGTTCCTTATTTTATCCTAGTGTCTAAACTCTTCTCCATGGCTGGACCCCCAAATAATATTCCTTTACGTGCTAAGGGGTATCTAGAGAGTGGGATAGGTTTAATAACTACCCTAACCCTAACGCGTACCCTAACCCTAACCCCTACCCTAACCCTAACACGTACCCTAATCCTAACCCGTACCCTAAACCGAGCCCTAACCCTAACACTAACCCTAACCCTAACCCTAACCCATACCCTACGCCGTACCCGAACCCTAAGCCGTACCCTAAGCCTAACCCTAAGCCTAACCCTAACCCTAGGCTACCCTTGACTGCTTCTGCCTCCAATAGATTTCCTAAGCACTAGTGTTTGAAGGAACAGCTTAAAAAGAGAATCCTAATGTGATTTCTTTATAATGGGTGTGTTCCTTATCTTATCCTAGTGTCTAAACTCTTCTCCATGGCTGGACCCCCAAATAATATTCCTTTACGTGCTAAGGGGTATCTAGAGAGTGGGATAGGTTTAATAACTACCCTAACCCTAACGCGTACCCTAACCCTAACCCCTACCCTAACCCTAACACGTACCCTAATCCTAACCCGTACCCTAAACCGAGCCCTAACCCTAACACTAACCCTAACCCTAACCCTAACCCATACCCTACGCCGTACCCGAACCCTAAGCCGTACCCTAAGCCTAACCCTAAGCCTAACCCTAACCCTAGGCTACCCTTGACTGCTTCTGCCTCCAATAGATTTCCTAAGCACTAGTGTTTGAAGGAACAGCTTAAAAAGAGAATCCTAATGTGATTTCTTTATAATGGGTGTGTTCCTTATCTTATCCTAGTGTCTAAACTCTTCTCCATGGCTGGACCCCCAAATAATATTCCTTTACGTGCTAAGGGGTATCTAGAGAGTGGGATAGGTTTAATAACTACCCTAACCCTAACGCGTACCCTAACCCTAACCCCTACCCTAACCCTAACACGTACCCTAATCCTAACCCGTACCCTAAACCGAGCCCTAACCCTAACACTAACCCTAACCCTAACCCTAACCCATACCCTACGCCGTACCCGAACCCCTCCCCGAACCCCTACCCTAAGCCGTACCCTAACCCTAACCCTAAGCCTAACCCTAACCCTAGGCTACCCTTGACTGCTTCTGCCTCCAATAGATTTCCTAAGCACTAGTGTTTCAAGGAACAGCTTAAAAAGAGAATCCTAATGTGATTTCTTTATAATGTATGTGTTCCTTATTTTATCCTAGTGTCTAAACTCTTCTCCATGGCTGGACCCCCAAATAATATTCCTTTACGTGCTAAGGGGTATCTAGAGAGTGGGATAGGTTTAATAACTACCCTAACCCTAACGCGTACCCTAACCCTAACACCTACCCTAACCCTAACATGTACCCTAATCCTAACCCGTACCCTAAACCGAGCCCTAACCCTAACACTAACCCTAACCCTAACCCTAACCCATACCCTACGCCGTACCCGACCCCTCCCCGAACCCGTACCCTAAGCCGTACCCTAAGCCTAACCCTAAGCCTAACACTAACCCTAGGCTACCCTTGACTGCTTCTGCCTCCAATAGATTTCCTAAGCACTAGTGTTTGAAGGAACAGCTTAAAAAGAGAATCCTAATGTGATTTCTTTATAATGTATGTGTTCCTTATTTTATCCTAGTGTCTAAACTCTTCTCCATGGCTGGACCCCCAAATAATATTCCTTTACGTGCTAAGGGGTATCTAGAGAGTGGGATAGGTTTAATAACTACCCTAACCCTAACGCGTACCCTAACCCTAACCCCTACCCTAACCCTAACACGTACCCTAATCCTAACCCGTACCCTAAACCGAGCCCTAACCCTAACACTAACCCTAACCCTAACCCTAACCAATACCCTACGCCGTACCCGAACCCCTCCCCAAACCCGTACCCTAAGCCGTACCCTAAGCCTAACCCTAAGCCTAACCCTAACCCTAGGCTACCCTTGACTGCTTCTGCCTCCAATAGATTTCCTAAGCACTAGTGTTGTAAGGAACAGCTTAAAAAGAGAATCCTAATGTGATTTCTTTATAATGTATGTGTTCCTTATTTTATCCTAGTGTCTAAACTCTTCTCCATGGCTGGACCCCCAAATAATATTCCTTTACGTGCTAAGGGGTATCTAGAGAGTGGGATAGGTTTAATAACTACCCTAACCCTAACGCGTACCCTAACCCTAACCCCTACCCTAACCCTAACACGTACCCTAATCCTAACCCGTACCCTAAACCGAGCCCTAACCCTAACACTAACCCTAACCCTAACCCTAACCCATACCCTACGCCGTACCCGAACCCTAAGCCGTACCCTAAGCCTAACCCTAAGCCTAACCCTAACCCTAGGCTACCCTTGACTGCTTCTGCCTCCAATAGATTTCCTAAGCACTAGTGTTTTAAGGAACAGCTTAAAAAGAGAATCCTAATGTGATTTCTTTATAATGTATGTGTTCCTTATTTTATCCTAGTGTCTAAACTCTTTTCCATGGCTGGACCCGCAAATAATATTCCTTTACGTGCTAAGGGGTATCTAGAGAGTGGGATAGGTTTAATAACTACCCTAACCCTAACGCGTACCCTAACCCTAACACCTACCCTAACCCTAACACGTACCCTAATCCTAACCCGTACCCTAAACCGAGCCCTAACCCTAACACTAACCCTAACCCTAACCCTAAACCATACCCTATGCCGTACCCGAACCCCTCCCCGAACCCTTACCCTAAGCCATACCCTAAGCCTAACCCTAAGCCTAACCCTAACCCTAGGCTACCCTTGACTGCTTCTGCCTCCAATAGATTTCCTAAGCACTAGTGTTTGAAGGAACAGCTTAAAAAGAGAATCCTAATGTGATTTCTTTATAATGTATGTGTTCCTTATCTTATCCTAGTGTCTAAACTCTTCTCCATGGCTGGACCCCCAAATAATATTCCTTTACGTGCTAAGGGGTATCTAGAGAGTGGGATAGGTTTAATAACTACCCTAACCCTAACGCGTACCCTAACCCTAACACCTACCCTAACCCTAACACGTACCCTAATCCTAACCCGTACCCTAAACCGAGCCCTAACCCTAACACTAACCCTAACCCTAACCCTAACCCATACCCTACGCCGTACCCGAACCCTAAGCCGTACCCTAAGCCTAACCCTAAGCCTAACCCTAACCCTAGGCTACCCTTGACTGCTTCTGCCTCCAATAGATTTCCTAAGCACTAGTGTTTGAAGGAACAGCTTAAAAAGAGAATCCTAATGTGATTTCTTTATAATGGGTGTGTTCCTTATCTTATCCTAGTGTCTAAACTCTTCTCCATGGCTGGACCCCCAAATAATATTCCTTTACGTGCTAAGGGGTATCTAGAGAGTGGGATAGGTTTAATAACTACCCTAACCCTAACGCGTACCCTAACCCTAACCCCTACCCTAACCCTAACACGTACCCTAATCCTAACCCGTACCCTAAACCGAGCCCTAACCCTAACACTAACCCTAACCCTAACCCTAACCCATACCCTACGCCGTACCCGAACCCCTACCCTAAGCCGTACCCTAACCCTAACCCTAAGCCTAACCCTAACCCTAGGCTACCCTTGACTGCTTCTGCCTCCAATAGATTTCCTAAGCACTAGTGTTTCAAGGAACAGCTTAAAAAGAGAATCCTAATGTGATTTCTTTATAATGTATGTGTTCCTTATTTTATCCTAGTGTCTAAACTCTTCTCCATGGCTGGACCCCCAAATAATATTCCTTTACGTGCTAAGGGGTATCTAGAGAGTGGGATAGGTTTAATAACTACCCTAACCCTAACGCGTACCCTAACCCTAACACCTACCCTAACCCTAACATGTACCCTAATCCTAACCCGTACCCTAAACCGAGCCCTAACCCTAACACTAACCCTAACCCTAACCCTAACCCATACCCTACGCCGTACCCGAACCCCTCCCCGAACCCGTACCCTAAGCCGTACCCTAAGCCTAACCCTAAGCCTAACCCTAACCCTAGGCTACCCTTGACTGCTTCTGCCTCCAATAGATTTCCTAAGCACTAGTGTTTGAAGGAACAGCTTAAAAAGAGAATCCTAATGTGATTTCTTTATAATGTATGTGTTCCTTATTTTATCCTAGTGTCTAAACTCTTCTCCATGGCTGGACCCCCAAATAATATTCCTTTACGTGCTAAGGGGTATCTAGAGAGTGGGATAGGTTTAATAACTACCCTAACCCTAACGCGTACCCTAACCCTAACCCCTACCCTAACCCTAACACGTACCCTAATCCTAACCCGTACCCTAAACCGAGCCCTAACCCTAACACTAACCCTAACCCTAACCCTAACCAATACCCTACACCGTACCCGAACCCCTCCCCAAACCCGTACGCTAAGCCGTACCCTAAGCCTAACCCTAAGCCTAACCCTAACCCTAGGCTACCCTTGACTGCTTCTGCCTCCAATAGATTTCCTAAGCACTAGTGTTGTAAGGAACAGCTTAAAAAGAGAATCCTAATGTGATTTCTTTATAATGTATGTGTTCCTTATTTTATCCTAGTGTCTAAACTCTTCTCCATGGCTGGACCCCCAAATAATATTCCTTTACGTGCTAAGGGGTATCTAGAGAGTGGGATAGGTTTAATAACTACCCTAACCCTAACGCGTACCCTAACCCTAACCCCTACCCTAACCCTAACACGTACCCTAATCCTAACCCGTACCCTAAACCGAGCCCTAACCCTAACACTAACCCTAACCCTAACCCATACCCTACGCCGTACCCGAACCCCTCCCCGAACCCCTACCCTAAGCCGTACCCTAACCCTAACCCTAAGCCTAACCCTAACCCTAGGCTACCCTTGACTGCTTCTGCCTCCAATAGATTTCCTAAGCACTAGTGTTTGAAGGAACAGCTTAAAAAGAGAATCCTAATGTGATTTCTTTATAATGGGTGTGTTCCTTATCTTATCCTAGTGTCTAAACTCTTCTCCATGGCTGGACCCCCAAATAATATTCCTTTACGTGCTAAGGGGTATCTAGAGAGTGGGATAGGTTTAATAACTACCCTAACCCTAACGCGTACCCTAACCCTAACCCCTACCCTAACCCTAACACGTACCCTAATCCTAACCCGTACCCTAAACCGAGCCCTAACCCTAACACTAACCCTAACCCTAACCCTAACCCATACCCTACGCCGTACCCGAACCCCTCCCCGAACCCCTACCTAAGCCGTACCCTAACCCTAACCCTAAGCCTAAACCTAACCCTAGGCTACCCTTGACTGCTTCTGCCTCCAATAGATTTCCTAAGCACTAGTGTTGTAAGGAATAGCTTAAAAAGAGAATCCTAATGTGATTTCTTTATAATGTATGTGTTCCTTATTTTATCCTAGTGTCTAAACTCTTCTCCATGGCTGGACCCCCAAATAATATTCCTTTACGTGCTAAGGGGTATCTAGAGAGTGGGATAGGTTTAATAACTACCCTAACCCTAACGCGTACCCTAACCCTAACCCCTACCCTAACCCTAACACGTACCCTAATCCTAACCCGTACCCTAAACCGAGCCCTAACCCTAACACTAACCCTAACCCTAACCCTAACCCATACCCTACGCCGTACCCGAACCCTAAGCCGTACCCTAAGCCTAACCCTAAGCCTAACCCTAACCCTAGGCTACCCTTGACTGCTTCTGCCTCCAATAGATTTCCTAAGCACTAGTGTTTGAAGGAACAGCTTAAAAAGAGAATCCTAATGTGATTTCTTTATAATGGGTGTGTTCCTTATCTTATCCTAGTGTCTAAACTCTTCTCCATGGCTGGACCCCCAAATAATATTCCTTTACGTGCTAAGGGGTATCTAGAGAGTGGGATAGGTTTAATAACTACCCTAACCCTAACGCGTACCCTAACCCTAACCCCTACCCTAACCCTAACACGTACCCTAATCCTAACCCGTACCCTAAACCGAGCCCTAACCCTAACACTAACCCTAACCCTAACACTAACCCATACCCTACGCCGTACCCGAACCCCTCCCCGAACCCCTACCCTAAGCCGTACCCTAACCCTAACCCTAAGCCTAACCCTAACCCTAGGCTACCCTTGACTGCTTCTGCCTCCAATAGATTTCCTAAGCACTAGTGTTTTAAGGAACAGCTTAAAAAGAGAATCCTAATGTGATTTCTTTATAATGTATGTGTTCCTTATTTTATCCTAGTGTCTAAACTCTTCTCCATGGCTGGACCCCCAAATAATATTCCTTTACGTGCTAAGGGGTATCTAGAGAGTGGGATAGGTTTAATAACTACCCTAACCCTAACGCGTACCCTAACCCTAACCCCTACCCTAACCCTAACACGTACCCTTATCCTAACCCGTACCCTAAACCGAGCCCTAACCCTAACACTAACCCTAACCCTAACCCTAACCCATACCCTACGCCGTACCCGAACCCCTCCCCAAACCCGTACCCTAAGCCGTACCCTAAGCCTAACCCTAAGCCTAACCCTAACCCTAAGCTACCCTTGACTGCTTCTGCCTCCAATAGATTTCCTAAGCACTAGTGTTGTAAGGAACAGCTTAAAAAGAGAATCCTAATGTGATTTCTTTATAATGGGTGTGTTCCTTATCTTATCCTAGTGTCTAAACTCTTCTCCATGGCTGCACCCCCAAATAATATTCCTTTACGTGCTAAGGGGTATCTAGAGAGTGGGATAGGTTTAATAACTACCCTAACCCTAACGCGTACCCTAACCCTAACCCCTACCCTAACCCTAACACGTACCCTAATCCTAACCCGTACCCTAAACCGAGCCCTAACCCTAACACTAACCCTAACCCTAACCCATACCCTACGCCGTACCCGAACCCCTCCCCGAACCCCTACCCTAAGCCGTACCCTAACCCTAACCCTAAGCCTAACCCTAACCCTAGGCTACCCTTGACTGCTTCTGCCTCCAATAGATTTCCTAAGCACTAGTGTTGTAAGGAACAGCTTAAAAAGAGAATCCTAATGTGATTTCTTTATAATGGGTGTGTTCCTTATCTTATCCTAGTGTCTAAACTCTTCTCCATGGCTGCACCCCCAAATAATATTCCTTTACGTGCTAAGGGGTATCTAGAGAGTGGGATAGGTTTAATAACTACCCTAACCCTAACGCGTACCCTAACCCTAACCCCTACCCTAACCCTAACACGTACCCTAATCCTAACCCGTACCCTAAACCGAGCCCTAACCCTAACACTAACCCTAACCCTAACCCTAACCCATACCCTACGCCGTACCCGAACCCCTCCCCGAACCCCTACCCTAAGCCGTACCCTAACCCTAACCCTAAGCCTAACCCTAACCCTAGGCTACCCTTGACTGCTTCTGCCTCCAATAGATTTCCTAAGCACTAGTGTTTTAAGGAACAGCTTAAAAAGAGAATCCTAATGTGATTTCTTTATAATGTATGTGTTCCTTATTTTATCCTAGTGTCTAAACTCTTCTCCATGGCTGGACCCGCAAATAATATTCCTTTACGTGCTAAGGGGTATCTAGAGAGTGGGATAGGTTTAATAACTACCCTAACCCTAACGCGTACCCTAACCCTAACACCTACCCTAACCCTAACACGTACCCTAATCCTAACCCGTACCCTAAACCGAGCCCTAACCCTAACACTAACCCTAACCCTAACCCTAACCCATACCCTACGCCGTACCCGAACCCTAAGCCGTACCCTAAGCCTAACCCTAAGCCTAACCCTAACCCTAGGCTACCCTTGACTGCTTCTGCCTCCAATAGATTTCCTAAGCACTAGTGTTTGAAGGAACAGCTTAAAAAGAGAATCCTAATGTGATTTCTTTATAATGTATGTGTTCCTTATCTTATCCTAGTGTCTAAACTCTTCTCCATGGCTGGACCCCCAAATAATATTCCTTTACGTGCTAAGGGGTATCTAGAGAGTGGGATAGGTTTAATAACTACCCTAACCCTAACGCGTACCCTAACCCTAACACCTACCCTAACCCTAACACGTACCCTAATCCTAACCCGTACCCTAAACCGAGCCCTAACCCTAACACTAACCCTAACCCTAACCCTAACCCATACCCTACGCCGTACCCGAACCCTAAGCCGTACCCTAAGCCTAACCCTAAGCCTAACCCTAACCCTAGGCTACCCTTGACTGCTTCTGCCTCCAATAGATTTCCTAAGCACTAGTGTTTGAAGGAACAGCTTAAAAAGAGAATCCTAATGTGATTTCTTTATAATGGGTGTGTTCCTTATCTTATCCTAGTGTCTAAACTCTTCTCCATGGCTGGACCCCCAAATAATATTCCTTTACGTGCTAAGGGGTATCTAGAGAGTGGGATAGGTTTAATAACTACCCTAACCCTAACGCGTACCCTAACCCTAACCCCTACCCTAACCCTAACACGTACCCTAATCCTAACCCGTACCCTAAACCGAGCCCTAACCCTAACACTAACCCTAACCCTAACCCTAACCCATACCCTACGCCGTACCCGAACCCCTCCCCGAACCCCTACCCTAAGCCGTACCCTAACCCTAACCCTAAGCCTAACCCTAACCCTAGGCTACCCTTGACTGCTTCTGCCTCCAATAGATTTCCTAAGCACTAGTGTTGTAAGGAACAGCTTAAAAAGAGAATCCTAATGTGATTTCTTTATAATGTATGTGTTCCTTATTTTATCCTAGTGTCTAAACTCTTCTCCATGGCTGGACCCCCAAATAATATTCCTTTACGTGCTAAGGGGTATCTAGAGAGTGGGATAGGTTTAATAACTACCCTAACCATAACGCGTACCCTAACCCTAACACCTACCCTAACCCTAACACGTACCCTAATCCTAACCCGTACCCTAAACCGAGCCCTAACCCTAACACTAACCCTAACCCTAACCCATACCCTACGCCGTACCCGAACCCCTCCCCGAACCCGTACCCTAAGCCGTACCCTAAGCCTAACCCTAAGCCTAACCCTAACCCTAGGCTACCCTTGACTGCTTCTGCCTCCAATAGATTTCCTAAGCACTAGTGTTTGAAGGAACAGCTTAAAAAGAGAATCCTAATGTGATTTCTTTATAATGGGTGTGTTCCTTATCTTATCCTAGTGTCTAAACTCTTCTCCATGGCTGGACCCCCAAATAATATTCCTTTACGTGCTAAGGGGTATCTAGAGAGTGGGATAGGTTTAATAACTACCCTAACCCTAACGCGTACCCTAACCCTAACCCCTACCCTAACCCTAACACGTACCCTAATCCTAACCCGTACCCTAAACCGAGCCCTAACCCTAACACTAACCCTAACCCTAACCCTAACCCATACCCTACGCCGTACCCGAACCCCTCCCCGAACCCGTACCCTAAGCCGTACCCTAACCCTAACCCTAAGCCTAACCCTAACCCTAGGCTACCCTTGACTGCTTCTGCCACCAATAGATTTCCTAAGCACTAGTGTTTTAAGGAACAGCTTAAAAAGAGAATCCTAATGTGATTTCTTTATAATGTATGTGTTCCTTATTTTATCCTAGTGTCTAAACTCTTCTCCATGGCTGGACCCGCAAATAATATTCCTTTACGTGCTAAGGGGTATCTAGAGAGTGGGATAGGTTTAATAACTACCCTAACCCTAACGCGTACCCTAACCCTAACACCTACCCTAACCCTAACACGTACCCTAATCCTAACCCGTACCCTAAACCGAGCCCTAACCCTAACACTAACCCTAACCCTAACCCTAACCCATACCCTACGCCGTACCCGAACCCTAAGCCGTACCCTAAGCCTAACCCTAAGCCTAACCCTAACCCTAGGCTACCCTTGACTGCTTCTGCCTCCAATAGATTTCCTAAGCACTAGTGTTTTAAGGAACAGCTTAAAAAGAGAATCCTAATGTGATTTCTTTATAATGTATGTGTTCCTTATTTTATCCTAGTGTCTAAACTCTTCTCCATGGCTGGACCCGCAAATAATATTCCTTTACGTGCTAAGGGGTATCTAGAGAGTGGGATAGGTTTAATAACTACCCTAACCCTAACGCGTACCCTAACCCTAACACCTACCCTAACCCTAACACGTACCCTAATCCTAACCCGTACCCTAAACCGAGCCCTAACCCTAACACTAACCCTAACCCTAACCCTAACCCATACCCTACGCCGTACCCGAACCCTAAGCCGTACCCTAAGCCTAACCCTAAGCCTAACCCTAACCCTAGGCTACCCTTGACTGCTTCTGCCTCCAATAGATTTCCTAAGCACTAGTGTTTGAAGGAACAGCTTAAAAAGAGAATCCTAATGTGATTTCTTTATAATGGGTGTGTTCCTTATCTTATCCTAGTGTCTAAACTCTTCTCCATGGCTGGACCCCCAAATAATATTCCTTTACGTGCTAAGGGGTATCTAGAGAGTGGGATAGGTTTAATAACTACCCTAACCCTAACGCGTACCCTAACCCTAACCCCTACCCTAACCCTAACACGTACCCTAATCCTAACCCGTACCCTAAACCGAGCCCTAACCCTAACACTAACCCTAACCCTAACCCTAACCCATACCCTACGCCGTACCCGAACCCCTCCCCGAACCCCTACCCTAAGCCGTACCCTAACCCTAACCCTAAGCCTAACCCTAACCCTAGGCTACCCTTGACTGCTTCTGCCTCCAATAGATTTCCTAAGCACTAGTGTTGTAAGGAACAGCTTAAAAAGAGAATCCTAATGTGATTTCTTTATAATGTATGTGTTCCTTATTTTATCCTAGTGTCTAAACTCTTCTCCATGGCTGGACCCCCAAATAATATTCCTTTACGTGCTAAGGGGTATCTAGAGAGTGGGATAGGTTTAATAACTACCCTAACCATAACGCGTACCCTAACCCTAACACCTACCCTAACCCTAACACGTACCCTAATCCTAACCCGTACCCTAAACCGAGCCCTAACCCTAACACTAACCCTAACCCTAACCCATACCCTACGCCGTACCCGAACCCCTCCCCGAACCCGTACCCTAAGCCGTACCCTAAGCCTAACCCTAAGCCTAACCCTAACCCTAGGCTACCCTTGACTGCTTCTGCCTCCAATAGATTTCCTAAGCACTAGTGTTTGAAGGAACAGCTTAAAAAGAGAATCCTAATGTGATTTCTTTATAATGGGTGTGTTCCTTATCTTATCCTAGTGTCTAAACTCTTCTCCATGGCTGGACCCCCAAATAATATTCCTTTACGTGCTAAGGGGTATCTAGAGAGTGGGATAGGTTTAATAACTACCCTAACCCTAACGCGTACCCTAACCCTAACCCCTACCCTAACCCTAACACGTACCCTAATCCTAACCCGTACCCTAAACCGAGCCCTAACCCTAACACTAACCCTAACCCTAACCCTAACCCATACCCTACGCCGTACCCGAACCCCTCCCCGAACCCGTACCCTAAGCCGTACCCTAACCCTAACCCTAAGCCTAACCCTAACCCTAGGCTACCCTTGACTGCTTCTGCCTCCAATAGATTTCCTAAGCACTAGTGTTTTAAGGAACAGCTTAAAAAGAGAATCCTAATGTGATTTCTTTATAATGTATGTGTTCCTTATTTTATCCTAGTGTCTAAACTCTTCTCCATGGCTGGACCCGCAAATAATATTCCTTTACGTGCTAAGGGGTATCTAGAGAGTGGGATAGGTTTAATAACTACCCTAACCCTAACGCGTACCCTAACCCTAACACCTACCCTAACCCTAACACGTACCCTAATCCTAACCCGTACCCTAAACCGAGCCCTAACCCTAACACTAACCCTAACCCTAACCCTAACCCATACCCTACGCCGTACCCGAACCCTAAGCCGTACCCTAAGCCTAACCCTAAGCCTAACCCTAACCCTAGGCTACCCTTGACTGCTTCTGCCTCCAATAGATTTCCTAAGCACTAGTGTTTTAAGGAACAGCTTAAAAAGAGAATCCTAATGTGATTTCTTTATAATGTATGTGTTCCTTATTTTATCCTAGTGTCTAAACTCTTCTCCATGGCTGGACCCGCAAATAATATTCCTTTACGTGCTAAGGGGTATCTAGAGAGTGGGATAGGTTTAATAACTACCCTAACCCTAACGCGTACCCTAACCCTAACACCTACCCTAACACTAACACGTACCCTAATCCTAACCCGTACCCTAAACCGAGCCCTAACCCTAACACTAACCCTAACCCTAACCCTAACCCATACCCTATGCCGTACCCGAACCCCTCCCCGAACCCGTACCCTAAGCCATACCCTAAGCCTAACCCTAAGCCTAACCCTAACCCTAGGCTACCCTTGACTGCTTCTGCCTCCAATAGATTTCCTAAGCACTAGTGTTTGAAGGAACAGCTTAAAAAGAGAATCCTAATGTGATTTCTTTATAATGTATGTGTTCCTTATCTTATCCTAGTGTCTAAACTCTTCTCCATGGCTGGACCCCCAAATAATATTCCCTTACGTGCTAAGGGGTATCTAGAGAGTGGGATAGGTTTAATAACTACCCTAACCCTAACGCGTACCCTAACCCTAACATCTACCCTAACCCTAACACGTACCCTAATCCTAACCCGTACCCTAAACCGAGCCCTAACCCTAACACTAACCCTAACCCTAACCCTAACCCATACCCTACGCCGTACCCGAACCCTAAGCCGTACCCTAAGCCTAACCCTAAGCCTAACCCTAACCCTAGGCTACCCTTGACTGCTTCTGCCTCCAATAGATTTCCTAAGCACTAGTGTTTGAAGGAACAGCTTAAAAAGAGAATCCTAATGTGATTTCTTTATAATGGGTGTGTTCCTTATCTTATCCTAGTGTCTAAACTCTTCTCCATGGCTGGACCCCCAAATAATATTCCTTTACGTGCTAAGGGGTATCTAGAGAGTGGGATAGGTTTAATAACTACCCTAACCCTAACGCGTACCCTAACCCTAACCCCTACCCTAACCCTAACACGTACCCTAATCCTAACCCGTACCCTAAACCGAGCCCTAACCCTAACACTAACCCTAACCCTAACCCTAACCCATACCCTACGCCGTACCCGAACCCCTCCCCGAACCCCTACCCTAAGCCATACCCTAACCCTAACCCTAAGCCTAACCCTAACCCTAGGCTACCCTTGACTGCTTCTGCCTCAAATAGATTTCCTAAGCACTAGTGTTGTAAGGAACAGCTTAAAAAGAGAATCCTAATGTGATTTCTTTATAATGTATGTGTTCCTTATTTTATCCTAGTGTCTAAACTCTTCTCCATGGCTGGACCCCCAAATAATATTCCTTTACGTGCTAAGGGGTATCTAGAGAGTGGGATAGGTTTAATAACTACCCTAACCCTAACGCGTACCCTAACCCTAACACCTACCCTAACCCTAACACGTACCCTAATCCTAACCCGTACCCTAAACCGAGCCCTAACCCTAACACTAACCCTAACCCTAACCCTAACACATACCCTACGCCGTACCCGAACCCTAAGCCGTACCCTAAGCCTAACCCTAAGCCTAACCCTAACCCTAGGCTACCCTTGACTGCTTCTGCCTCCAATAGATTTCCTAAGCACTAGTGTTTGAAGGAACAGCTTAAAAAGAGAATCCTAATGTGATTTCTTTATAATGGGTGTGTTCCTTATCTTATCCTAGTGTCTAAACTCTTCTCCATGGCTGGACCCCCAAATAATATTCCTTTACGTGCTAAGGGGTATCTAGAGAGTGGGATAGGTTTAATAACTACCCTAACCCTAACGCGTACCCTAACCCTAACCCCTACCCTAACCCTAACACGTACCCTAATCCTAACCCGTACCCTAAACCGAGCCCTAACCCTAACACTAACCCTAACCCTAACCCTAACCCATACCCTACGCCGTACCCGAACCCCTCCCCGAACCCCTACCCTAAGCCGTACCCTAACCCTAACCCTAAGCCTAACCCTAACCCTAGGCTACCCTTGACTGCTTCTGCCTCCAATAGATTTCCTAAGCACTAGTGTTTCAAGGAACAGCTTAAAAAGAGAATCCTAATGTGATTTCTTTATAATGTATGTGTTCCTTATTTTATCCTAGTGTCTAAACTCTTCTCCATGGCTGGACCCCCAAATAATATTCCTTTACGTGCTAAGGGGTATCTAGAGAGTGGGATAGGTTTAATAACTACCCTAACCCTAACGCGTACCCTAACCCTAACACCTACCCTAACCCTAACATGTACCCTAATCCTAACCCGTACCCTAAACCGAGCCCTAACCCTAACACTAACCCTAACCCTAACCCTAACCCATACCCTACGCCGTACCCGACCCCTCCCCGAACCCGTACCCTAAGCCGTACCCTAAGCCTAACCCTAAGCCTAACACTAACCCTAGGCTACCCTTGACTGCTTCTGCCTCCAATAGATTTCCTAAGCACTAGTGTTTGAAGGAACAGCTTAAAAAGAGAATCCTAATGTGATTTCTTTATAATGTATGTGTTCCTTATTTTATCCTAGTGTCTAAACTCTTCTCCATGGCTGGACCCCCAAATAATATTCCTTTACGTGCTAAGGGGTATCTAGAGAGTGGGATAGGTTTAATAACTACCCTAACCCTAACGCGTACCCTAACCCTAACCCCTACCCTAACCCTAACACGTACCCTAATCCTAACCCGTACCCTAAACCGAGCCCTAACCCTAACACTAACCCTAACCCTAACCCTAACCAATACCCTACGCCGTACCCGAACCCCTCCCCAAACCCGTACCCTAAGCCGTACCCTAAGCCTAACCCTAAGCCTAACCCTAACCCTAGGCTACCCTTGACTGCTTCTGCCTCCAATAGATTTCCTAAGCACTAGTGTTGTAAGGAACAGCTTAAAAAGAGAATCCTAATGTGATTTCTTTATAATGTATGTGTTCCTTATTTTATCCTAGTGTCTAAACTCTTCTCCATGGCTGGACCCCCAAATAATATTCCTTTACGTGCTAAGGGGTATCTAGAGAGTGGGATAGGTTTAATAACTACCCTAACCCTAACGCGTACCCTAACCCTAACCCCTACCCTAACCGTAACACGTACCCTAATCCTAACCCGTACCCTAAACCGAGCCCTAACCCTAACACTAACCCTAACCCTAACCCTAACCCATACCCTACGCCGTACCCGAACCCTAAGCCGTACCCTAAGCCTAACCCTAAGCCTAACCCTAACCCTAGGCTACCCTTGACTGCTTCTGCCTCCAATAGATTTCCTAAGCACTAGTGTTTTAAGGAACAGCTTAAAAAGAGAATCCTAATGTGATTTCTTTATAATGTATGTGTTCCTTATTTTATCCTAGTGTCTAAACTCTTTTCCATGGCTGGACCCGCAAATAATATTCCTTTACGTGCTAAGGGGTATCTAGAGAGTGGGATAGGTTTAATAACTACCCTAACCCTAACGCGTACCCTAACCCTAACACCTACCCTAACCCTAACACGTACCCTAATCCTAACCCGTACCCTAAACCGAGCCCTAACCCTAACACTAACCCTAACCCTAACCCTAAACCATACCCTATGCCGTACCCGAACCCCTCCCCGAACCCTTACCCTAAGCCATACCCTAAGCCTAACCCTAAGCCTAACCCTAACCCTAGGCTACCCTTGACTGCTTCTGCCTCCAATAGATTTCCTAAGCACTAGTGTTTGAAGGAACAGCTTAAAAAGAGAATCCTAATGTGATTTCTTTATAATGTATGTGTTCCTTATCTTATCCTAGTGTCTAAACTCTTCTCCATGGCTGGACCCCCAAATAATATTCCTTTACGTGCTAAGGGGTATCTAGAGAGTGGGATAGGTTTAATAACTACCCTAACCCTAACGCGTACCCTAACCCTAACACCTACCCTAACCCTAACACGTACCCTAATCCTAACCCGTACCCTAAACCGAGCCCTAACCCTAACACTAACCCTAACCCTAACCCTAACCCATACCCTACGCCGTACCCGAACCCTAAGCCGTACCCTAAGCCTAACCCTAAGCCTAACCCTAACCCTAGGCTACCCTTGACTGCTTCTGCCTCCAATAGATTTCCTAAGCACTAGTGTTTGAAGGAACAGCTTAAAAAGAGAATCCTAATGTGATTTCTTTATAATGGGTGTGTTCCTTATCTTATCCTAGTGTCTAAACTCTTCTCCATGGCTGGACCCCCAAATAATATTCCTTTACGTGCTAAGGGGTATCTAGAGAGTGGGATAGGTTTAATAACTACCCTAACCCTAACGCGTACCCTAACCCTAACCCCTACCCTAACCCTAACACGTACCCTAATCCTAACCCGTACCCTAAACCGAGCCCTAACCCTAACACTAACCCTAACCCTAACCCTAACCCATACCCTACGCCGTACCCGAACCCCTACCCTAAGCCGTACCCTAACCCTAACCCTAAGCCTAACCCTAACCCTAGGCTACCCTTGACTGCTTCTGCCTCCAATAGATTTCCTAAGCACTAGTGTTTCAAGGAACAGCTTAAAAAGAGAATCCTAATGTGATTTCTTTATAATGTATGTGTTCCTTATTTTATCCTAGTGTCTAAACTCTTCTCCATGGCTGGACCCCCAAATAATATTCCTTTACGTGCTAAGGGGTATCTAGAGAGTGGGATAGGTTTAATAACTACCCTAACCCTAACGCGTACCCTAACCCTAACACCTACCCTAACCCTAACATGTACCCTAATCCTAACCCGTACCCTAAACCGAGCCCTAACCCTAACACTAACCCTAACCCTAACCCTAACCCATACCCTACGCCGTACCCGAACCCCTCCCCGAACCCGTACCCTAAGCCGTACCCTAAGCCTAACCCTAAGCCTAACCCTAACCCTAGGCTACCCTTGACTGCTTCTGCCTCCAATAGATTTCCTAAGCACTAGTGTTTGAAGGAACAGCTTAAAAAGAGAATCCTAATGTGATTTCTTTATAATGTATGTGTTCCTTATTTTATCCTAGTGTCTAAACTCTTCTCCATGGCTGGACCCCCAAATAATATTCCTTTACGTGCTAAGGGGTATCTAGAGAGTGGGATAGGTTTAATAACTACCCTAACCCTAACGCGTACCCTAACCCTAACCCCTACCCTAACCCTAACACGTACCCTAATCCTAACCCGTACCCTAAACCGAGCCCTAACCCTAACACTAACCCTAACCCTAACCCTAACCAATACCCTACACCGTACCCGAACCCCTCCCCAAACCCGTACGCTAAGCCGTACCCTAAGCCTAACCCTAAGCCTAACCCTAACCCTAGGCTACCCTTGACTGCTTCTGCCTCCAATAGATTTCCTAAGCACTAGTGTTGTAAGGAACAGCTTAAAAAGAGAATCCTAATGTGATTTCTTTATAATGTATGTGTTCCTTATTTTATCCTAGTGTCTAAACTCTTCTCCATGGCTGGACCCCCAAATAATATTCCTTTACGTGCTAAGGGGTATCTAGAGAGTGGGATAGGTTTAATAACTACCCTAACCCTAACGCGTACCCTAACCCTAACCCCTACCCTAACCCTAACACGTACCCTAATCCTAACCCGTACCCTAAACCGAGCCCTAACCCTAACACTAACCCTAACCCTAACCCATACCCTACGCCGTACCCGAACCCCTCCCCGAACCCCTACCCTAAGCCGTACCCTAACCCTAACCCTAAGCCTAACCCTAACCCTAGGCTACCCTTGACTGCTTCTGCCTCCAATAGATTTCCTAAGCACTAGTGTTTGAAGGAACAGCTTAAAAAGAGAATCCTAATGTGATTTCTTTATAATGGGTGTGTTCCTTATCTTATCCTAGTGTCTAAACTCTTCTCCATGGCTGGACCCCCAAATAATATTCCTTTACGTGCTAAGGGGTATCTAGAGAGTGGGATAGGTTTAATAACTACCCTAACCCTAACGCGTACCCTAACCCTAACCCCTACCCTAACCCTAACACGTACCCTAATCCTAACCCGTACCCTAAACCGAGCCCTAACCCTAACACTAACCCTAACCCTAACCCTAACCCATACCCTACGCCGTACCCGAACCCCTCCCCGAACCCCTACCCTAAGCCGTACCCTAACCCTAACCCTAAGCCTAAACCTAACCCTAGGCTACCCTTGACTGCTTCTGCCTCCAATAGATTTCCTAAGCACTAGTGTTGTAAGGAACAGCTTAAAAAGAGAATCCTAATGTGATTTCTTTATAATGTATGTGTTCCTTATTTTATCCTAGTGTCTAAACTCTTCTCCATGGCTGGACCCCCAAATAATATTCCTTTACGTGCTAAGGGGTATCTAGAGAGTGGGATAGGTTTAATAACTACCCTAACCCTAACGCGTACCCTAACCCTAACCCCTACCCTAACCCTAACACGTACCCTAATCCTAACCCGTACCCTAAACCGAGCCCTAACCCTAACACTAACCCTAACCCTAACCCTAACCCATACCCTACGCCGTACCCGAACCCTAAGCCGTACCCTAAGCCTAACCCTAAGCCTAACCCTAACCCTAGGCTACCCTTGACTGCTTCTGCCTCCAATAGATTTCCTAAGCACTAGTGTTTGAAGGAACAGCTTAAAAAGAGAATCCTAATGTGATTTCTTTATAATGGGTGTGTTCCTTATCTTATCCTAGTGTCTAAACTCTTCTCCATGGCTGCACCCCCAAATAATATTCCTTTACGTGCTAAGGGGTATCTAGAGAGTGGGATAGGTTTAATAACTACCCTAACCCTAACGCGTACCCTAACCCTAACCCCTACCCTAACCCTAACACGTACCCTAATCCTAACCCGTACCCTAAACCGAGCCCTAACCCTAACACTAACCCTAACCCTAACCCTAACCCATACCCTACGCCGTACCCGAACCCCTCCCCGAACCCCTACCCTAAGCCGTACCCTAACCCTAACCCTAAGCCTAACCCTAACCCTAGGCTACCCTTGACTGCTTCTGCCTCCAATAGATTTCCTAAGCACTAGTGTTTGAAGGAACAGCTTAAAAAGAGAATCCTAATGTGATTTCTTTATAATGTATGTGTTCCTTATCTTATCCTAGTGTCTAAACTCTTCTCCATGGCTGGACCCCCAAATAATATTCCTTTACGTGCTAAGGGGTATCTAGAGAGTGGGATAGGTTTAATAACTACCCTAACCCTAACGCGTACCCTAACCCTAACACCTACCCTAACCCTAACACGTACCCTAATCCTAACCCGTACCCTAAACCGAGCCCTAACCCTAACACTAACCCTAACCCTAACCCTAACCCATACCCTACGCCGTATCCGAACCCCTCCCCAAACCCGTACCCTAAGCCGTACCCTAAGCCTAACCCTAAGCCTAACCCTAACCCTAGGCTACCCTTGACTGCTTCTGCCTCCAATAGATTTCCTAAGCACTAGTGTTGTAAGGAACAGCTTAAAAAGAGAATCCTAATGTGATTTCTTTATAATGGGTGTGTTCCTTATCTTATCCTAGTGTCTAAACTCTTCTCCATGGCTGCACCCCCAAATAATATTCCTTTACGTGCTAAGGGGTATCTAGAGAGTGGGATAGGTTTAATAACTACCCTAACCCTAACGCGTACCCTAACCCTAACCCCTACCCTAACCCTAACACGTACCCTAATCCTAACCCGTACCCTAAACCGAGCCCTAACCCTAACACTAACCCTAACCCTAACCCTAACCCATACCCTACGCCGTACCCGAACCCCTCCCCGAACCCCTACCCTAAGCCGTACCCTAACCCTAACCCTAAGCCTAACCCTAACCCTAGGCTACCCTTGACTGCTTCTGCCTCCAATAGATTTCCTAAGCACTAGTGTTTGAAGGAACAGCTTAAAAAGAGAATCCTAATGTGATTTCTTTATAATGTATGTGTTCCTTATCTTATCCTAGTGTCTAAACTCTTCTCCATGGCTGGACCCCCAAATAATATTCCTTTACGTGCTAAGGGGTATCTAGAGAGTGGGATAGGTTTAATAACTACCCTAACCCTAACGCGTACCCTAACCCTAACACCTACCCTAACCCTAACACGTACCCTAATCCTAACCCGTACCCTAAACCGAGCCCTAACCCTAACACTAACCCTAACCCTAACCCTAACCCATACCCTACGCCGTACCCGAACACTAAGCCGTACCCTAAGCCTAACCCTAAGCCTAACCCTAACCCTAGGCTACCCTTGACTGCTTCTGCCTCCAATAGATTTCCTAAGCACTAGTGTTTGAAGGAACAGCTTAAAAAGAGAATCCTAATGTGATTTCTTTATAATGGGTGTGTTCCTTATCTTATCCTAGTGTCTAAACTCTTCTCCATGGCTGGACCCCCAAATAATATTCCTTTACGTGCTAAGGGGTATCTAGAGAGTGGGATAGGTTTAATAACTACCCTAACCCTAACGCGTACCCTAACCCTAACCCCTACCCTAACCCTAACACGTACCCTAATCCTAACCCGTACCCTAAACCGAGCCCTAACCCTAACACTAACCCTAACCCTAACCCTAACCCATACCCTACGCCGTACCCGAACCCCTCCCCGAACCCCTACCCTAAGCCGTACCCTAACCCTAACCCTAAGCCTAAACCTAACCCTAGGCTACCTTTGACTGCTTCTGCCTCCAATAGATTTCCTAAGCACTAGTGTTTTAAGGAACAGCTTAAAAAGAGAATCCTAATGTGATTTCTTTATAATGTATGTGTTCCTTATTTTATCCTAGTGTCTAAACTCTTCTCCATGGCTGGACCCCCAAATAATATTCCTTTACGTGCTAAGGGGTATCTAGAGAGTGGGATAGGTTTAATAACTACCCTAACCCTAACGCGTACCCTAACCCTAACCCCTACCCTAACCCTAACACGTACCCTAATCCTAACCCGTACCCTAAACCGAGCCCTAACCCTAACACTAACCCTAACCCTAACCCTAACCCATACCCTACGCCGTACCCGAACCCCTCCCCAAACCCGTACCCTAAGCCGTACCCTAAGCCTAACCCTAAGCCTAACCCTAACCCTAAGCTACCCTTGACTGCTTCTGCCTCCAATAGATTTCCTAAGCACTAGTGTTGTAAGGAACAGCTTAAAAAGAGAATCCTAATGTGATTTCTTTATAATGGGTGTGTTCCTTATCTTATCCTAGTGTCTAAACTCTTCTCCATGGCTGCACCCCCAAATAATATTCCTTTACGTGCTAAGGGGTATCTAGAGAGTGGGATAGGTTTAATAACTACCCTAACCCTAACGCGTACCCTAACCCTAACCCCTACCCTAACCCTAACACGTACCCTAATCCTAACCCGTACCCTAAACCGAGCCCTAACCCTAACACTAACCCTAACCCTAACCCATACCCTACGCCGTACCCGAACCCCTCCCCGAACCCCTACCCTAAGCCGTACCCTAACCCTAACCCTAAGCCTAACCCTAACCCTAGGCTACCCTTGACTGCTTCTGCCTCCAATAGATTTCCTAAGCACTAGTGTTTTAAGGAACAGCTTAAAAAGAGAATCCTAATGTGATTTCTTTATAATGTATGTGTTCCTTATTTTATCCTAGTGTCTAAACTCTTCTCCATGGCTGGACCCCCAAATAATATTCCTTTACGTGCTAAGGGGTATCTAGAGAGTGGGATAGGTTTAATAACTACCCTAACCCTAACGCGTACCCTAACCCTAACACCTACCCTAACCCTAACACGTACCCTAATCCTAACCCGTACCCTAAACCGAGCCCTAACCCTAACACTAACCCTAACCCTAACCCTAACCCATACCCTACGCCGTACCCGAACCCTAAGCCGTACCCTAAGCCTAACCCTAAGCCTAACCCTAACCCTAGGCTACCCTTGACTGCTTCTGCCTCCAATAGATTTCCTAAGCACTAGTGTTTGAAGGAACAGCTTAAAAAGAGAATCCTAATGTGATTTCTTTATAATGTATGTGTTCCTTATTTTATCCTAGTGTCTAAACTCTTCTCCATGGCTGGACCCGCAAATAATATTCCTTTACGTGCTAAGGGGTATCTAGAGAGTGGGATAGGTTTAATAACTACCCTAACCCTAACGCGTACCCTAACCCTAACACCTACCCTAACCCTAACACGTACCCTAATCCTAACCCGTACCCTAAACCGAGCCCTAACCCTAACACTAACCCTAACCCTAACCCTAACCCATACCCTACGCCGTACCCGAACCCCTCCCCAAACCCGTACCCTAAGCCGTACCCTAAGCCTAACCCTAAGCCTAACCCTAACCCTAGGCTACCCTTGACTGCTTCTGCCTCCAATAGATTTCCTAAGCACTAGTGTTGTAAGGAACAGCTTAAAAAGAGAATCCTAATGTGATTTCTTTATGATGGGTGTGTTCCTTATCTTATCCTAGTGTCTAAACTCTTCTCCATGGCTGCACCCCCAAATAATATTCCTTTACGTGCTAAGGGGTATCTAGAGAGTGGGATAGGTTTAATAACTACCCTAACCCTAACGCGTACCCTAACCCTAACCCCTACCCTAACCCTAACACGTACCCTAATCCTAACCCGTACCCTAAACCGAGCCCTAACCCTAACACTAACCCTAACCCTAACCCTAACCCATACCCTACGCCGTACCCGAACCCCTCCCTGAACCCCTACCCTAAGCCGTACCCTAACCCTAACCCTAAGCCTAACCCTAACCCTAGGCTACCCTTGACTGCTTCTGCCTCCAATAGATTTCCTAAGCACTAGTGTTTGAAGGAACAGCTTAAAAAGAGAATCCTAATGTGATTTCTTTATAATGTATGTGTTCCTTATCTTATCCTAGTGTCTAAACTCTTCTCCATGGCTGGACCCCCAAATAATATTCCTTTACGTGCTAAGGGGTATCTAGAGAGTGGGATAGGTTTAATAACTACCCTAACCCTAACGCGTACCCTAACCCTAACACCTACCCTAACCCTAACACGTACCCTAATCCTAACCCGTACCCTAAACCGAGCCCTAACCCTAACACTAACCCTAACCCTAACCCTAACCCATACCCTACGCCGTACCCGAACCCTAAGCCGTACCCTAAGCCTAACCCTAAGCCTAACCCTAACCCTAGGCTACCCTTGACTGCTTCTGCCTCCAATAGATTTCCTAAGCACTAGTGTTTGAAGGAACAGCTTAAAAAGAGAATCCTAATGTGATTTCTTTATAATGGGTGTGTTCCTTATCTTATCCTAGTGTCTAAACTCTTCTCCATGGCTGGACCCCCAAATAATATTCCTTTACGTGCTAAGGGGTATCTAGAGAGTGGGATAGGTTTAATAACTACCCTAACCCTAACGCGTACCCTAACCCTAACCCCTACCCTAACCCTAACACGTACCCTAATCCTAACCCGTACCCTAAACCGAGCGCTAACCCGAACACTAACCCTAACCCTAACCCTAACCCATACCCTACGCCGTACCCGAACCCCTCCCCGAACCCCTACCCTAAGCCGTACCCTAACCCTAACCCTAAGCCTAACCCTAACCCTAGGCTACCCTTGACTGCTTCTGCCTCCAATAGATTTCCTAAGCACTAGTGTTTCAAGGAACAGCTTAAAAAGAGAATCCTAATGTGATTTCTTTATAATGTATGTGTTCCTTATTTTATCCTAGTGTCTAAACTCTTCTCCATGGCTGGACCCCCAAATAATATTCCTTTACGTGCTAAGGGGTATCTAGAGAGTGGGATAGGTTTAATAACTACCCTAACCCTAACGCGTACCCTAACCCTAACACCTACCCTAACCCTAACATGTACCCTAATACTAACCCGTACCCTAAACCGAGCCCTAACCCTAACACTAACCCTAACCCTAACCCTAACCCATACCCTACGCCGTACCCGAACCCTAAGCCGTACCCTAAGCCTAACCCTAAGCCTAACCCTAACCCTAGGCTACCCTTGACTGCTTCTGCCTCCAATAGATTTCCTAAGCACTAGTGTTTTAAGGAACAGCTTAAAAAGAGAATCCTAATGTGATTTCTTTATAATGTATGTGTTCCTTATTTTATCCTAGTGTCTAAACTCTTCTCCATGGCTGGACCCGCAAATAATATTCCTTTACGTGCTAAGGGGTATCTAGAGAGTGGGATAGGTTTAATAACTACCCTAACCCTAACGCGTACCCTAACCCTAACACCTACCCTAACCCTAACACGTACCCTAATCCTAACCCGTACCCTAAACCGAGCCCTAACCCTAACACTAACCCTAACCCTAACCCTAACCCATACCCTACGCCGTACCCGAACCCCTCCCCAAACCCGTACCCTAAGCCGTACCCTAAGCCTAACCCTAAGCCTAACCCTAACCCTAGGCTACCCTTGACTGCTTCTGCCTCCAATAGATTTCCTAAGCACTAGTGTTGTAAGGAACAGCTTAAAAAGAGAATCCTAATGTGATTTCTTTATAATGGGTGTGTTCCTTATCTTATCCTAGTGTCTAAACTCTTCTCCATGGCTGCACCCCCAAATAATATTCCTTTACGTGCTAAGGGGTATCTAGAGAGTGGGATAGGTTTAATAACTACCCTAACCCTAACGCGTACCCTAACCCTAACCCCTACCCTAACCCTAACACGTACCCTAATCCTAACCCGTACCCTAAACCGAGCCCTAACCCTAACACTAACCCTAACCCTAACCCTAACCCATACCCTACGCCGTACCCGAACCCCTCCCCGAACCCCTACCCTAAGCCGTACCCTAACCCTAACCCTAAGCCTAACCCTAACCCTAGGCTACCCTTGACTGCTTCTGCCTCCAATAGATTTCCTAAGCACTAGTGTTTGAAGGAACAGCTTAAAAAGAGAATCCTAATGTGATTTCTTTATAATGTATGTGTTCCTTATCTTATCCTAGTGTCTAAACTCTTCTCCATGGCTGGACCCCCAAATAATATTCCTTTACGTGCTAAGGGGTATCTAGAGAGTGGGATAGGTTTAATAACTACCCTAACCCTAACGCGTACCCTAACCCTAACACCTACCCTAACCCTAACACGTACCCTAATCCTAACCCGTACCCTAAACCGAGCCCTAACCCTAACACTAACCCTAACCCTAACCCTAACCCATACCCTACGCCGTACCCGAACACTAAGCCGTACCCTAAGCCTAACCCTAAGCCTAACCCTAACCCTAGGCTACCCTTGACTGCTTCTGCCTCCAATAGATTTCCTAAGCACTAGTGTTTGAAGGAACAGCTTAAAAAGAGAATCCTAATGTGATTTCTTTATAATGGGTGTGTTCCTTATCTTATCCTAGTGTCTAAACTCTTCTCCATGGCTGGACCCCCAAATAATATTCCTTTACGTGCTAAGGGGTATCTAGAGAGTGGGATAGGTTTAATAACTACCCTAACCCTAACGCGTACCCTAACCCTAACCCCTACCCTAACCCTAACACGTACCCTAATCCTAACCCGTACCCTAAACCGAGCCCTAACCCTAACACTAACCCTAACCCTAACCCTAACCCATACCCTACGCCGTACCCGAACCCCTCCCCGAACCCCTACCCTAAGCCGTACCCTAACCCTAACCCTAAGCCTAAACCTAACCCTAGGCTACCTTTGACTGCTTCTGCCTCCAATAGATTTCCTAAGCACTAGTGTTTTAAGGAACAGCTTAAAAAGAGAATCCTAATGTGATTTCTTTATAATGTATGTGTTCCTTATTTTATCCTAGTGTCTAAACTCTTCTCCATGGCTGGACCCCCAAATAATATTCCTTTACGTGCTAAGGGGTATCTAGAGAGTGGGATAGGTTTAATAACTACCCTAACCCTAACGCGTACCCTAACCCTAACCCCTACCCTAACCCTAACACGTACCCTAATCCTAACCCGTACCCTAAACCGAGCCCTAACCCTAACACTAACCCTAACCCTAACCCTAACCCATACCCTACGCCGTACCCGAACCCCTCCCCAAACCCGTACCCTAAGCCGTACCCTAAGCCTAACCCTAAGCCTAACCCTAACCCTAAGCTACCCTTGACTGCTTCTGCCTCCAATAGATTTCCTAAGCACTAGTGTTGTAAGGAACAGCTTAAAAAGAGAATCCTAATGTGATTTCTTTATAATGGGTGTGTTCCTTATCTTATCCTAGTGTCTAAACTCTTCTCCATGGCTGCACCCCCAAATAATATTCCTTTACGTGCTAAGGGGTATCTAGAGAGTGGGATAGGTTTAATAACTACCCTAACCCTAACGCGTACCCTAACCCTAACCCCTACCCTAACCCTAACACGTACCCTAATCCTAACCCGTACCCTAAACCGAGCCCTAACCCTAACACTAACCCTAACCCTAACCCATACCCTACGCCGTACCCGAACCCCTCCCCGAACCCCTACCCTAAGCCGTACCCTAACCCTAACCCTAAGCCTAACCCTAACCCTAGGCTACCCTTGACTGCTTCTGCCTCCAATAGATTTCCTAAGCACTAGTGTTTTAAGGAACAGCTTAAAAAGAGAATCCTAATGTGATTTCTTTATAATGTATGTGTTCCTTATTTTATCCTAGTGTCTAAACTCTTCTCCATGGCTGGACCCCCAAATAATATTCCTTTACGTGCTAAGGGGTATCTAGAGAGTGGGATAGGTTTAATAACTACCCTAACCCTAACGCGTACCCTAACCCTAACACCTACCCTAACCCTAACACGTACCCTAATCCTAACCCGTACCCTAAACCGAGCCCTAACCCTAACACTAACCCTAACCCTAACCCTAACCCATACCCTACGCCGTACCCGAACCCTAAGCCGTACCCTAAGCCTAACCCTAAGCCTAACCCTAACCCTAGGCTACCCTTGACTGCTTCTGCCTCCAATAGATTTCCTAAGCACTAGTGTTTGAAGGAACAGCTTAAAAAGAGAATCCTAATGTGATTTCTTTATAATGTATGTGTTCCTTATTTTATCCTAGTGTCTAAACTCTTCTCCATGGCTGGACCCGCAAATAATATTCCTTTACGTGCTAAGGGGTATCTAGAGAGTGGGATAGGTTTAATAACTACCCTAACCCTAACGCGTACCCTAACCCTAACACCTACCCTAACCCTAACACGTACCCTAATCCTAACCCGTACCCTAAACCGAGCCCTAACCCTAACACTAACCCTAACCCTAACCCTAACCCATACCCTACGCCGTACCCGAACCCCTCCCCAAACCCGTACCCTAAGCCGTACCCTAAGCCTAACCCTAAGCCTAACCCTAACCCTAGGCTACCCTTGACTGCTTCTGCCTCCAATAGATTTCCTAAGCACTAGTGTTTGAAGGAACAGCTTAAAAAGAGAATCCTAATGTGATTTCTTTATAATGGGTGTGTTCCTTATCTTATCCTAGTGTCTAAACTCTTCTCCATGGCTGCACCCCCAAATAATATTCCTTTACGTGCTAAGGGGTATCTAGAGAGTGGGATAGGTTTAATAACTACCCTAACCCTAACGCGTACCCTAACCCTAACCCCTACCCTAACCCTAACACGTACCCTAATCCTAACCCGTACCCTAAACCGAGCCCTAACCCTAACACTAACCCTAACCCTAACCCTAACCCATACCCTACGCCGTACCCGAACCCCTCCCCGAACCCCTACCCTAAGCCGTACCCTAACCCTAACCCTAAGCCTAACCCTAACCCTAGGCTACCCTTGACTGCTTCTGCCTCCAATAGATTTCCTAAGCACTAGTGTTTGAAGGAACAGCTTAAAAAGAGAATCCTAATGTGATTTCTTTATAATGTATGTGTTCCTTATCTTATCCTAGTGTCTAAACTCTTCTCCATGGCTGGACCCCCAAATAATATTCCTTTACGTGCTAAGGGGTATCTAGAGAGTGGGATAGGTTTAATAACTACCCTAACCCTAACGCGTACCCTAACCCTAACACCTACCCTAACCCTAACACGTACCCTAATCCTATCCCGTACCCTAAACCGAGCCCTAACCCTAACACTAACCCTAACCCTAACCCTAACCCATACCCTACGCCGTACCCGAACCCTAAGCCGTACCCTAAGCCTAACCCTAAGCCTAACCCTAACCCTAGGCTACCCTTGACTGCTTCTGCCTCCAATAGATTTCCTAAGCACTAGTGTTTGAAGGAACAGCTTAAAAAGAGAATCCTAATGTGATTTCTTTATAATGGGTGTGTTCCTTATCTTATCCTAGTGTCTAAACTCTTCTCCATGGCTGGACCCCCAAATAATATTCCTTTACGTGCTAAGGGGTATCTAGAGAGTGGGATAGGTTTAATAACTACCCTAACCCTAACGCGTACCCTAACCCTAACCCCTACCCTAACCCTAACACGTACCCTAATCCTAACCCGTACCCTAAACCGAGCGCTAACCCTAACACTAACCCTAACCCTAACCCTAACCCATACCCTACGCCGTACCCGAACCCCTCCCCGAACCCCTACCCTAAGCCGTACCCTAACCCTAACCCTAAGCCTAACCCTAACCCTAGGCTACCCTTGACTGCTTCTGCCTCCAATAGATTTCCTAAGCACTAGTGTTTTAAGGAACAGCTTAAAAAGAGAATCCTAATGTGATTTCTTTATAATGTATGTGTTCCTTATTTTATCCTAGTGTCTAAACTCTTCTCCATGGCTGGACCCCCAAATAATATTC
This sequence comes from Balaenoptera ricei, assembly GCF_028023285.1. Classification (NCBI taxonomy): domain Eukaryota; kingdom Metazoa; phylum Chordata; class Mammalia; order Artiodactyla; family Balaenopteridae; genus Balaenoptera; species Balaenoptera ricei. Next base: position 46,580 of record NW_026777467.1, on the reverse strand, counting down.
CTTTACGTGCTAAGGGGTATCTAGAGAGTGGGATAGGTTTAATAACTACCCTAACCCTAACGCGTACCCTAACCCTAACCCCTACCCTAACCCTAACACGTACCCTAATCCTAACCCGTACCCTAAACCGAGCCCTAACCCTAACACTAACCCTAACCCTAACCCTAACCCATACCCTACGCCGTACCCGAACCCCTCCCCAAACCCGTACCCTAAGCCGTACCCTAAGCCTAACCCTAAGCCTAACCCTAACCCTAGGCTACCCTTGACTGCTTCTGCCTCCAATAGATTTCCTAAGCACTAGTGTTGTAAGGAACAGCTTAAAAAGAGAATCCTAATGTGATTTCTTTATAATGTATGTGTTCCTTATTTTATCCTAGTGTCTAAACTCTTCTCCATGGCTGCACCCCCAAATAATATTCCTTTACGTGCTAAGGGGTATCTAGAGAGTGGGATAGGTTTAATAACTACCCTAACCCTAACGCGTACCCTAACCCTAACCCCTACCCTAACCCTAACACGTACCCTAATCCTAACCCGTACCCTAAACCGAGCCCTAACCCTAACACTAACCCTAACCCTAACCCTAACCCATACCCTACGCCGTACCCGAACCCTAAGCCGTACCCTAAGCCTAACCCTAAGCCTAACCCTAACCCTAGGCTACCCTTGACTGCTTCTGCCTCCAATAGATTTCCTAAGCACTAGTGTTTGAAGGAACAGCTTAAAAAGAGAATCCTAATGTGATTTCTTTATAATGGGTGTGTTCCTTATCTTATCCTAGTGTCTAAACTCTTCTCCATGGCTGGACCCCCAAATAATATTCCTTTACGTGCTAAGGGGTATCTAGAGAGTGGGATAGGTTTAATAACTACCCTAACCCTAACGCGTACCCTAACCCTAACCCCTACCCTAACCCTAACACGTACCCTAATCCTAACCCGTACCCTAAACCGAGCCCTAACCCTAACACTAACCCTAACCCTAACCCTAACCCATACCCTACGCCGTACCCGAACCCCTCCCCGAACCCCTACCCTAAGCCGTACCCTAACCCTAACCCTAAGCCTAACCCTAACCCTAGGCTACCCTTGACTGCTTCTGCCTCCAATAGATTTCCTAAGCACTAGTGTTTCAAGGAACAGCTTAAAAAGAGAATCCTAATGTGATTTCTTTATAATGTATGTGTTCCTTATTTTATCCTAGTGTCTAAACTCTTCTCCATGGCTGGTCCCCCAAATAATATTCCTTTACGTGCTAAGGGGTATCTAGAGAGTGGGATAGGTTTAATAACTACCCTAACCCTAACGCGTACCCTAACCCTAACACCTACCCTAACCCTAACATGTACCCTAATCCTAACCCGTACCCTAAACCGAGCCCTAACCCTAACACTAACCCTAACCCTAACCCTAACCCATACCCTACGCCGTACCCGAACCCCTCCCCGAACCCGTACCCTAAGCCGTACCCTAAGCCTAACCCTAAGCCTAACACTAACCCTAGGCTACCCTTGACTGCTTCTGCCTCCAATAGATTTCCTAAGCACTAGTGTTTGAAGGAACAGCTTAAAAAGAGAATCCTAATGTGATTTCTTTATAATGTATGTGTTCCTTATTTTATCCTAGTGTCTAAACTCTTCTCCATGGCTGGACCCCCAAATAATATTCCTTTACGTGCTAAGGGGTATCTAGAGAGTGGGATAGGTTTAATAACTACCCTAACCCTAATGCGTACCCTAACCCTAACCCCTACCCTAACCCTAACACGTACCCTAATCCTAACCCGTACCCTAAACCGAGCCCTAACCCTAACACTAACCCTAACCCTAACCCTAACCAATACCCTACGCCGTACCCGAACCCCTCCCCAAACCCGTACCCTAAGCCGTACCCTAAGCCTAACCCTAAGCCTAACCCTAACCCTAGGCTACCCTTGACTGCTTCTGCCTCCAATAGATTTCCTAAGCACTAGTGTTGTAAGGAACAGCTTAAAAAGAGAATCCTAATGTGATTTCTTTATAATGTATGTGTTCCTTATTTTATCCTAGTGTCTAAACTCTTCTCCATGGCTGGACCCCCAAATAATATTCCTTTACGTGCTAAAGGGTATCTAGAGAGTGGGATAGGTTTAATAACTACCCTAACCCTAACGCGTACCCTAACCCTAACCCCTACCCTAACCCTAACACGTACCCTAATCCTAACCCGTACCCTAAACCGAGCCCTAACCCTAACACTAACCCTAACCCTAACCCTAACCCATACCCTACGCCGTACCCGAACCCTAAGCCGTACCCTAAGCCTAACCCTAAGCCTAACCCTAACCCTAGGCTACCCTTGACTGCTTCTGCCTCCAATAGATTTCCTAAGCACTAGTGTTTGAAGGAACAGCTTAAAAAGAGAATCCTAATGTGATTTCTTTATAATGGGTGTGTTCCTTATCTTATCCTAGTGTCTAAACTCTTCTCCATGGCTGGACCCCCAAATAATATTCCTTTACGTGCTAAGGGGTATCTAGAGAGTGGGATAGGTTTAATAACTACCCTAACCCTAACGCGTACCCTAACCCTAACCCCTACCCTAACCCTAACACGTACCCTAATCCTAACCCGTACCCTAAACCGAGCCCTAACCCTAACACTAACCCTAACCCTAACCCTAACCCATACCCTACGCCGTACCCGAACCCCTCCCCGAACCCCTACCCTAAGCCGTACCCTAACCCTAACCCTAAGCCTAACCCTAACCCTAGGCTACCCTTGACTGCTTCTGCCTCCAATACATTTCCTAAGCACTAGTGTTTCAAGGAACAGCTTAAAAAGAGAATCCTAATGTGATTTCTTTATAATGTATGTGTTCCTTATTTTATCCTAGTGTCTAAACTCTTCTCCATGGCTGGACCCCCAAATAATATTCCTTTACGTGCTAAGGGGTATCTAGAGAGTGGGATAGGTTTAATAACTACCCTAACCCTAACGCGTACCCTAACCCTAACACCTACCCTAACCCTAACATGTACCCTAATCCTAACCCGTACCCTAAACCGAGCCCTAACCCTAACACTAACCCTAACCCTAACCCTAACCCATACCCTACGCCGTACCCGAACCCCTCCCCGAACCCGTACCCTAAGCCGTACCCTAAGCCTAACCCTAAGCCTAACCCTAACCCTAGGCTACCCTTGACTGCTTCTGCCTCCAATAGATTTCCTAAGCACTAGTGTTTGAAGGAACAGCTTAAAAAGAGAATCCTAATGTGATTTCTTTATAATGTATGTGTTCCTTATTTTATCCTAGTGTCTAAACTCTTCTCCATGGCTGGACCCCCAAATAATATTCCTTTACGTGCTAAGGGGTATCTAGAGAGTGGGATAGGTTTAATAACTACCCTAACCCTAACGCGTACCCTAACCCTAACCCCTACCCTAACCCTAACACGTACCCTAATCCTAACCCGTACCCTAAACCGAGCCCTAACCCTAACACTAACCCTAACCCTAACCCTAACCAATACCCTACGCCGTACCCGAACCCCTCCCCAAACCCGTACGCTAAGCCGTACCCTAAGCCTAACCCTAAGCCTAACCCTAACCCTAGGCTACCCTTGACTGCTTCTGCCTCCAATAGATTTCCTAAGCACTAGTGTTGTAAGGAACAGCTTAAAAAGAGAATCCTAATGTGATTTCTTTATAATGTATGTGTTCCTTATTTTATCCTAGTGTCTAAACTCTTCTCCATGGCTGGACCCCCAAATAATATTCCTTTACGTGCTAAGGGGTATCTAGAGAGTGGGATAGGTTTAATAACTACCCTAACCCTAACGCGTACCCTAACCCTAACCCCTACCCTAACCCTAACACGTACCCTAATCCTAACCCGTACCCTAAACCGAGCCCTAACCCTAACACTAACCCTAACCCTAACCCTAACCCATACCCTACGCCGTACCCGAACCCTAAGCCGTACCCTAAGCCTAACCCTAAGCCTAACCCTAACCCTAGGCTACCCTTGACTGCTTCTGCCTCCAATAGATTTCCTAAGCACTAGTGTTTTAAGGAACAGCTTAAAAAGAGAATCCTAATGTGATTTCTTTATAATGTATGTGTTCCTTATTTTATCCTAGTGTCTAAACTCTTTTCCATGGCTGGACCCGCAAATAATATTCCTTTACATGCTAAGGGGTATCTAGAGAGTGGGATAGGTTTAATAACTACCCTAACCCTAACGCGTACCCTAACCCTAACACCTACCCTAACCCTAACACGTACCCTAATCCTAACCCGTACCCTAAACCGAGCCCTAACCCTAACACTAACCCTAACCCTAACCCTAACCCATACCCTATGCCGTACCCGAACCCCTCCCCGAACCCTTACCCTAAGCCATACCCTAAGCCTAACCCCAAGCCTAACCCTAACCCTAGGCTACCCTTGACTGCTTCTGCCTCCAATAGATTTCCTAAGCACTAGTGTTTGAAGGAACAGCTTAAAAAGAGAATCCTAATGTGATTTCTTTATAATGTATGTGTTCCTTATCTTATCCTAGTGTCTAAACTCTTCTCCATGGCTGGACCCCCAAATAATATTCCTTTACGTGCTAAGGGGTATCTAGAGAGTGGGATAGGTTTAATAACTACCCTAACCCTAACGCGTACCCTAACCCTAACCCCTACCCTAACCCTAACACGTACCCTAATCCTAACCCGTACCCTAAACCGAGCCCTAACCCTAACACTAACCCTAACCCTAACCCTAACCCATACCCTACGCCGTACCCGAACCCCTCCCCAAACCCGTACCCTAAGCCGTACCCTAAGCCTAACCCTAAGCCTAACCCTAACCCTAAGCTACCCTTGACTGCTTCTACCTCCAATAGATTTCCTAAGCACTAGTGTTGTAAGGAACAGCTTAAAAAGAGAATCCTAATGTGATTTCTTTATAATGGGTGTGTTCCTTATCTTATCCTAGTGTCTAAACTCTTCTCCATGGCTGCACCCCCAAATAATATTCCTTTACGTGCTAAGGGGTATCTAGAGAGTGGGATAGGTTTAATAACTACCCTAACCCTAACGCGTACCCTAACCCTAACCCCTACCCTAACCCTAACACGTACCCTAATCCTAACCCGTACCCTAAACCGAGCCCTAACCCTAACACTAACCCTAACCCTAACCCATACCCTACGCCGTACCCGAACCCCTCCCCGAACCCCTACCCTAAGCCGTACCCTAACCCTAACCCTAAGCCTAACCCTAACCCTAGGCTACCCTTGACTGCTTCTGCCTCCAATAGATTTCCTAAGCACTAGTGTTGTAAGGAACAGCTTAAAAAGAGAATCCTAATGTGATTTCTTTATAATGGGTGTGTTCCTTATCTTATCCTAGTGTCTAAACTCTTCTCCATGGCTGCACCCCCAAATAATATTCCTTTACGTGCTAAGGGGTATCTAGAGAGTGGGATAGGTTTAATAACTACCCTAACCCTAACGCGTACCCTAACCCTAACCCCTACCCTAACCCTAACACGTACCCTAATCCTAACCCGTACCCTAAACCGAGCCCTAACCCTAACACTAACCCTAACCCTAACCCATACCCTACGCCGTACCCGAACCCCTCCCCGAACCCCTACCCTAAGCCGTACCCTAACCCTAACCCTAAGCCTAACCCTAACCCTAGGCTACCCTTGACTGCTTCTGCCTCCAATAGATTTCCTAAGCACTAGTGTTTTAAGGAACAGCTTAAAAAGAGAATCCTAATGTGATTTCTTTATAATGTATGTGTTCCTTATTTTATCCTAGTGTCTAAACTCTTCTCCATGGCTGGACCCCCAAATAATATTCCTTTACGTGCTAAGGGGTATCTAGAGAGTGGGATAGGTTTAATAACTACCCTAACCCTAACGCGTACCCTAACCCTAACACCTACCCTAACCCTAACACGTACCCTAATCCTAACCCGTACCCTAAACCGAGCCCTAACCCTAACACTAACCCTAACCCTAACCCTAACCCATACCCTACGCCGTACCCGAACCCTAAGCCGTACCCTAAGCCTAACCCTAAGCCTAACCCTAACCCTAGGCTACCCTTGACTGCTTCTGCCTCCAATAGATTTCCTAAGCACTAGTGTTTTAAGGAACAGCTTAAAAAGAGAATCCTAATGTGATTTCTTTATAATGTATGTGTTCCTTATTTTATCCTAGTGTCTAAACTCTTCTCCATGGCTGGACCCGCAAATAATATTCCTTTACGTGCTAAGGGGTATCTAGAGAGTGGGATAGGTTTAATAACTACCCTAACCCTAACGCGTACCCTAACCCTAACACCTACCCTAACCCTAACACGTACCCTAATCCTAACCCGTACCCTAAACCGAGCCCTAACCCTAACACTAACCCTAACCCTAACCCTAACCCATACCCTACGCCGTACCCGAACCCCTCCCCAAACCCGTACCCTAAGCCGTACCCTAAGCCTAACCCTAAGCCTAACCCTAACCCTAGGCTACCCTTGACTGCTTCTGCCTCCAATAGATTTCCTAAGCACTAGTGTTGTAAGGAACAGCTTAAAAAGAGAATCCTAATGTGATTTCTTTATAATGGGTGTGTTCCTTATCTTATCCTAGTGTCTAAACTCTTCTCCATGGCTGCACCCCCAAATAATATTCCTTTACGTGCTAAGGGGTATCTAGAGAGTGGGATAGGTTTAATAACTACCCTAACCCTAACGCGTACCCTAACCCTAACCCCTACCCTAACCCTAACACGTACCCTAATCCTAACCCGTACCCTAAACCGAGCCCTAACCCTAACACTAACCCTAACCCTAACCCATACCCTACGCCGTACCCGAACCCCTCCCCGAACCCCTACCCTAAGCCGTACCCTAACCCTAACCCTAAGCCTAACCCTAACCCTAGGCTACCCTTGACTGCTTCTGCCTCCAATAGATTTCCTAAGCACTAGTGTTTGAAGGAACAGCTTAAAAAGAGAATCCTAATGTGATTTCTTTATAATGTATGTGTTCCTTATCTTATCCTAGTGTCTAAACTCTTCTCCATGGCTGGACCCCCAAATAATATTCCTTTACGTGCTAAGGGGTATCTAGAGAGTGGGATAGGTTTAATAACTACCCTAACCCTAACGCGTACCCTAACCCTAACACCTACCCTAACCCTAACACGTACCCTAATCCTAACCCGTACCCTAAACCGAGCCCTAACCCTAACACTAACCCTAACCCTAACCCTAACCCATACCCTACGCCGTACCCGAACCCTAAGCCGTACCCTAAGCCTAACCCTAAGCCTAACCCTAACCCTAGGCTACCCTTGACTGCTTCTGCCTCCAATAGATTTCCTAAGCACTAGTGTTTGAAGGAACAGCTTAAAAAGAGAATCCTAATGTGATTTCTTTATAATGGGTGTGTTCCTTATCTTATCCTAGTGTCTAAACTCTTCTCCATGGCTGGACCCCCAAATAATATTCCTTTACGTGCTAAGGGGTATCTAGAGAGTGGGATAGGTTTAATAACTACCCTAACCCTAACGCGTACCCTAACCCTAACCCCTACCCTAACCCTAACACGTACCCTAATCCTAACCCGTACCCTAAACCGAGCCCTAACCCTAACACTAACCCTAACCCTAACCCTAACCCATACCCTACGCCGTACCCGAACCCCTCCCCGAACCCCTACCCTAAGCCGTACCCTAACCCTAACCCTAAGCCTAACCCTAACCCTAGGCTACCCTTGACTGCTTCTGCCTCCAATAGATTTCCTAAGCACTAGTGTTTTAAGGAACAGCTTAAAAAGAGAATCCTAATGTGATTTCTTTATAATGTATGTGTTCCTTATTTTATCCTAGTGTCTAAACTCTTCTCCATGGCTGGACCCCCAAATAATATTCCTTTACGTGCTAAGGGGTATCTAGAGAGTGGGATAGGTTTAATAACTACCCTAACCCTAACGCGTACCCTAACCCTAACCCCTACCCTAACCCTAACACGTACCCTAATCCTAACCCGTACCCTAAACCGAGCCCTAACCCTAACACTAACCCTAACCCTAACCCTAACCCATACCCTACGCCGTACCCGAACCCCTCCCCAAACCCGTACCCTAAGCCGTACCCTAAGCCTAACCCTAAGCCTAACCCTAACCCTAGGCTACCCTTGACTGCTTCTGCCTCCAATAGATTTCCTAAGCACTAGTGTTGTAAGGAACAGCTTAAAAAGAGAATCCTAATGTGATTTCTTTATAATGGGTGTGTTCCTTATCTTATCCTAGTGTCTAAACTCTTCTCCATGGCTGGACCCGCAAATAATATTCCTTTACATGCTAAGGGGTATCTAGAGAGTGGGATAGGTTTAATAACTACCCTAACCCTAACGCGTACCCTAACCCTAACACCTACCCTAACCCTAACACGTACCCTAATCCTAACCCGTACCCTAAACCGAGCCCTAACCCTAACACTAACCCTAACCCTAACCCTAACCCATACCCTATGCCGTACCCGAACCCCTCCCCGAACCCTTACCCTAAGCCATACCCTAAGCCTAACCCCAAGCCTAACCCTAAACCTAGGCTACCCTTGACTGCTTCTGCCTCCAATAGATTTCCTAAGCACTAGTGTTTGAAGGAACAGCTTAAAAAGAGAATCCTAATGTGATTTCTTTATAATGTATGTGTTCCTTATCTTATCCTAGTGTCTAAACTCTTCTCCATGGCTGGACCCCCAAATAATATTCCTTTACGTGCTAAGGGGTATCTAGAGAGTGGGATAGGTTTAATAACTACCCTAACCCTAACGCGTACCCTAACCCTAACACCTACCCTAACCCTAACACGTACCCTAATCCTAACCCGTACCCTAAACCGAGCCCTAACCCTAACACTAACCCTAACCCTAACCCTAACCCATACCCTACGCCGTACCCGAACCCTAAGCCGTACCCTAAGCCTAACCCTAAGCCTAACCCTAACCCTAGGCTACCCTTGACTGCTTCTGCCTCCAATAGATTTCCTAAGCACTAGTGTTTGAAGGAACAGCTTAAAAAGAGAATCCTAATGTGATTTCTTTATAATGGGTGTGTTCCTTATCTTATCCTAGTGTCTAAACTCTTCTCCATGGCTGGACCCCCAAATAATATTCCTTTACGTGCTAAGGGGTATCTAGAGAGTGGGATAGGTTTAATAACTACCCTAACCCTAACGCGTACCCTAACCCTAACCCCTACCCTAACCCTAACACGTACCCTAATCCTAACCCGTACCCTAAACCGAGCCCTAACCCTAACACTAACCCTAACCCTAACCCTAACCCATACCCTACGCCGTACCCGAACCCCTCCCCGAACCCCTACCCTAAGCCGTACCCTAACCCTAACCCTAAGCCTAACCCTAACCCTAGGCTACCCTTGACTGCTTCTGCCTCCAATAGATTTCCTAAGCACTAGTGTTTTAAGGAACAGCTTAAAAAGAGAATCCTAATGTGATTTCTTTATAATGTATGTGTTCCTTATTTTATCCTAGTGTCTAAACTCTTCTCCATGGCTGGACCCCCAAATAATATTCCTTTACGTGCTAAGGGGTATCTAGAGAGTGGGATAGGTTTAATAACTACCCTAACCCTAACGCGTACCCTAACCCTAACCCCTACCCTAACCCTAACACGTACCCTAATCCTAACCCGTACCCTAAACCGAGCCCTAACCCTAACACTAACCCTAACCCTAACCCTAACCCATACCCTACGCCGTACCCGAACCCCTCCCCAAACCCGTACCCTAAGCCGTACCCTAAGCCTAACCCTAAGCCTAACCCTAACCCTAAGCTACCCTTGACTGCTTCTACCTCCAATAGATTTCCTAAGCACTAGTGTTGTAAGGAACAGCTTAAAAAGAGAATCCTAATGTGATTTCTTTATAATGGGTGTGTTCCTTATCTTATCCTAGTGTCTAAACTCTTCTCCATGGCTGCACCCCCAAATAATATTCCTTTACGTGCTAAGGGGTATCTAGAGAGTGGGATAGGTTTAATAACTACCCTAACCCTAACGCGTACCCTAACCCTAACCCCTACCCTAACCCTAACACGTACCCTAATCCTAACCCGTACCCTAAACCGAGCCCTAACCCTAACACTAACCCTAACCCTAACCCATACCCTACGCCGTACCCGAACCCCTCCCCGAACCCCTACCCTAAGCCGTACCCTAACCCTAACCCTAAGCCTAACCCTAACCCTAGGCTACCCTTGACTGCTTCTGCCTCCAATAGATTTCCTAAGCACTAGTGTTGTAAGGAACAGCTTAAAAAGAGAATCCTAATGTGATTTCTTTATAATGGGTGTGTTCCTTATCTTATCCTAGTGTCTAAACTCTTCTCCATGGCTGCACCCCCAAATAATATTCCTTTACGTGCTAAGGGGTATCTAGAGAGTGGGATAGGTTTAATAACTACCCTAACCCTAACGCGTACCCTAACCCTAACCCCTACCCTAACCCTAACACGTACCCTAATCCTAACCCGTACCCTAAACCGAGCCCTAACCCTAACACTAACCCTAACCCTAACCCATACCCTACGCCGTACCCGAACCCCTCCCCGAACCCCTACCCTAAGCCGTACCCTAACCCTAACCCTAAGCCTAACCCTAACCCTAGGCTACCCTTGACTGCTTCTGCCTCCAATAGATTTCCTAAGCACTAGTGTTTTAAGGAACAGCTTAAAAAGAGAATCCTAATGTGATTTCTTTATAATGTATGTGTTCCTTATTTTATCCTAGTGTCTAAACTCTTCTCCATGGCTGGACCCCCAAATAATATTCCTTTACGTGCTAAGGGGTATCTAGAGAGTGGGATAGGTTTAATAACTACCCTAACCCTAACGCGTACCCTAACCCTAACACCTACCCTAACCCTAACACGTACCCTAATCCTAACCCGTACCCTAAACCGAGCCCTAACCCTAACACTAACCCTAACCCTAACCCTAACCCATACCCTACGCCGTACCCGAACCCTAAGCCGTACCCTAAGCCTAACCCTAAGCCTAACCCTAACCCTAGGCTACCCTTGACTGCTTCTGCCTCCAATAGATTTCCTAAGCACTAGTGTTTTAAGGAACAGCTTAAAAAGAGAATCCTAATGTGATTTCTTTATAATGTATGTGTTCCTTATTTTATCCTAGTGTCTAAACTCTTCTCCATGGCTGGACCCGCAAATAATATTCCTTTACGTGCTAAGGGGTATCTAGAGAGTGGGATAGGTTTAATAACTACCCTAACCCTAACGCGTACCCTAACCCTAACACCTACCCTAACCCTAACACGTACCCTAATCCTAACCCGTACCCTAAACCGAGCCCTAACCCTAACACTAACCCTAACCCTAACCCTAACCCATACCCTACGCCGTACCCGAACCCCTCCCCAAACCCGTACCCTAAGCCGTACCCTAAGCCTAACCCTAAGCCTAAACCTAACCCTAGGCTACCCTTGACTGCTTCTGCCTCCAATAGATTTCCTAAGCACTAGTGTTGTAAGGAACAGCTTAAAAAGAGAATCCTAATGTGATTTCTTTATAATGGGTGTGTTCCTTATCTTATCCTAGTGTCTAAACTCTTCTCCATGGCTGCACCCCCAAATAATATTCCTTTACGTGCTAAGGGGTATCTAGAGAGTGGGATAGGTTTAATAACTACCCTAACCCTAACGCGTACCCTAACCCTAACCCCTACCCTAACCCTAACACGTACCCTAATCCTAACCCGTACCCTAAACCGAGCCCTAACCCTAACACTAACCCTAACCCTAACCCTAACCCATACCCTACGCCGTACCCGAACCCCTCCCCGAACCCCTACCCTAAGCCGTACCCTAACCCTAACCCTAAGCCTAACCCTAACCCTAGGCTACCCTTGACTGCTTCTGCCTCCAATAGATTTCCTAAGCACTAGTGTTTGAAGGAACAGCTTAAAAAGAGAATCCTAATGTGATTTCTTTATAATGTATGTGTTCCTTATCTTATCCTAGTGTCTAAACTCTTCTCCATGGCTGGACCCCCAAATAATATTCCTTTACGTGCTAAGGGGTATCTAGAGAGTGGGATAGGTTTAATAACTACCCTAACCCTAACGCGTACCCTAACCCTAACACCTACCCTAACCCTAACACGTACCCTAATCCTAACCCGTACCCTAAACCGAGCCCTAACCCTAACACTAACCCTAACCCTAACCCTAACCCATACCCTACGCCGTACCCGAACCCTAAGCCGTACCCTAAGCCTAACCCTAAGCCTAACCCTAACCCTAGGCTACCCTTGACTGCTTCTGCCTCCAATAGATTTCCTAAGCACTAGTGTTTGAAGGAACAGCTTAAAAAGAGAATCCTAATGTGATTTCTTTATAATGGGTGTGTTCCTTATCTTATCCTAGTGTCTAAACTCTTCTCCATGGCTGGACCCCCAAATAATATTCCTTTACGTGCTAAGGGGTATCTAGAGAGTGGGATAGGTTTAATAACTACCCTAACCCTAACGCGTACCCTAACCCTAACCCCTACCCTAACCCTAACACGTACCCTAATCCTAACCCGTACCCTAAACCGAGCCCTAACCCTAACACTAACCCTAACCCTAACCCTAACCCATACCCTACGCCGTACCCGAACCCCTCCCCGAACCCCTACCCTAAGCCGTACCCTAACCCTAACCCTAAGCCTAACCCTAACCCTAGGCTACCCTTGACTGCTTCTGCCTCCAATAGATTTCCTAAGCACTAGTGTTTTAAGGAACAGCTTAAAAAGAGAATCCTAATGTGATTTCTTTATAATGTATGTGTTCCTTATTTTATCCTAGTGTCTAAACTCTTCTCCATGGCTGGACCCCCAAATAATATTCCTTTACGTGCTAAGGGGTATCTAGAGAGTGGGATAGGTTTAATAACTACCCTAACCCTAACGCGTACCCTAACCCTAACCCCTACCCTAACCCTAACACGTACCCTAATCCTAACCCGTACCCTAAACCGAGCCCTAACCCTAACACTAACCCTAACCCTAACCCTAACCCATACCCTACGCCGTACCCGAACCCCTCCCCAAACCCGTACCCTAAGCCGTACCCTAAGCCTAACCCTAAGCCTAACCCTAACCCTAAGCTACCCTTGACTGCTTCTGCCTCCAATAGATTTCCTAAGCACTAGTGTTGTAAGGAACAGCTTAAAAAGAGAATCCTAATGTGATTTCTTTATAATGGGTGTGTTCCTTATCTTATCCTAGTGTCTAAACTCTTCTCCATGGCTGCACCCCCAAATAATATTCCTTTACGTGCTAAGGGGTATCTAGAGAGTGGGATAGGTTTAATAACTACCCTAACCCTAACGCGTACCCTAACCCTAACCCCTACCCTAACCCTAACACGTACCCTAATCCTAACCCGTACCCTAAACCGAGCCCTAACCCTAACACTAACCCTAACCCTAACCCATACCCTACGCCGTACCCGAACCCCTCCCCGAACCCCTACCCTAAGCCGTACCCTAACCCTAACCCTAAGCCTAACCCTAACCCTAGGCTACCCTTGACTGCTTCTGCCTCCAATAGATTTCCTAAGCACTAGTGTTTTAAGGAACAGCTTAAAAAGAGAATCCTAATGTGATTTCTTTATAATGTATGTGTTCCTTATTTTATCCTAGTGTCTAAACTCTTCTCCATGGCTGGACCCCCAAATAATATTCCTTTACGTGCTAAGGGGTATCTAGAGAGTGGGATAGGTTTAATAACTACCCTAACCCTAACGCGTACCCTAACCCTAACACCTACCCTAACCCTAACACGTACCCTAATCCTAACCCGTACCCTAAACCGAGCCCTAACCCTAACACTAACCCTAACCCTAACCCTAACCCATACCCTACGCCGTACCCGAACCCTAAGCCGTACCCTAAGCCTAACCCTAAGCCTAACCCTAACCCTAGGCTACCCTTGACTGCTTCTGCCTCCAATAGATTTCCTAAGCACTAGTGTTTGAAGGAACAGCTTAAAAAGAGAATCCTAATGTGATTTCTTTATAATGTATGTGTTCCTTATTTTATCCTAGTGTCTAAACTCTTCTCCATGGCTGGACCCGCAAATAATATTCCTTTACGTGCTAAGGGGTATCTAGAGAGTGGGATAGGTTTAATAACTACCCTAACCCTAACGCGTACCCTAACCCTAACACCTACCCTAACCCTAACACGTACCCTAATCCTAACCCGTACCCTAAACCGAGCCCTAACCCTAACACTAACCCTAACCCTAACCCTAACCCATACCCTACGCCGTACCCGAACCCCTCCCCAAACCCGTACCCTAAGCCGTACCCTAAGCCTAACCCTAAGCCTAACCCTAACCCTAGGCTACCCTTGACTGCTTCTGCCTCCAATAGATTTCCTAAGCACTAGTGTTGTAAGGAACAGCTTAAAAAGAGAATCCTAATGTGATTTCTTTATAATGGGTGTGTTCCTTATCTTATCCTAGTGTCTAAACTCTTCTCCATGGCTGCACCCCCAAATAATATTCCTTTACGTGCTAAGGGGTATCTAGAGAGTGGGATAGGTTTAATAACTACCCTAACCCTAACGCGTACCCTAACCCTAACCCCTACCCTAACCCTAACACGTACCCTAATCCTAACCCGTACCCTAAACCGAGCCCTAACCCTAACACTAACCCTAACCCTAACCCTAACCCATACCCTACGCCGTACCCGAACCCCTCCCCGAACCCCTACCCTAAGCCGTACCCTAACCCTAACCCTAAGCCTAACCCTAACCCTAGGCTACCCTTGACTGCTTCTGCCTCCAATAGATTTCCTAAGCACTAGTGTTTGAAGGAACAGCTTAAAAAGAGAATCCTAATGTGATTTCTTTATAATGTATGTGTTCCTTATCTTATCCTAGTGTCTAAACTCTTCTCCATGGCTGGACCCCCAAATAATATTCCTTTACGTGCTAAGGGGTATCTAGAGAGTGGGATAGGTTTAATAACTACCCTAACCCTAACGCGTACCCTAACCCTAACACCTACCCTAACCCTAACACGTACCCTAATCCTAACCCGTACCCTAAACCGAGCCCTAACCCTAACACTAACCCTAACCCTAACCCTAACCCATACCCTACGCCGTACCCGAACCCTAAGCCGTACCCTAAGCCTAACCCTAAGCCTAACCCTAACCCTAGGCTACCCTTGACTGCTTCTGCCTCCAATAGATTTCCTAAGCACTAGTGTTTGAAGGAACAGCTTAAAAAGAGAATCCTAATGTGATTTCTTTATAATGGGTGTGTTCCTTATCTTATCCTAGTGTCTAAACTCTTCTCCATGGCTGGACCCCCAAATAATATTCCTTTACGTGCTAAGGGGTATCTAGAGAGTGGGATAGGTTTAATAACTACCCTAACCCTAACGCGTACCCTAACCCTAACCCCTACCCTCACCCTAACACGTACCCTAATCCTAACCCGTACCCTAAACCGAGCCCTAACCCTAACACTAACCCTAACCCTAACCCTAACCCATACCCTACGCCGTACCCGAACCCCTCCCCGAACCCCTACCCTAAGCCGTACCCTAACCCTAACCCTAAGCCTAACCCTAACCCTAGGCTACCCTTGACTGCTTCTGCCTCCAATAGATTTCCTAAGCACTAGTGTTTTAAGGAACAGCTTAAAAAGAGAATCCTAATGTGATTTCTTTATAATGTATGTGTTCCTTATTTTATCCTAGTGTCTAAACTCTTCTCCATGGCTGGACCCCCAAATAATATTCCTTTACGTGCTAAGGGGTATCTAGAGAGTGGGATAGGTTTAATAACTACCCTAACCCTAACGCGTACCCTAACCCTAACCCCTACCCTAACCCTAACACGTACCCTAATCCTAACCCGTACCCTAAACCGAGCCCTAACCCTAACACTAACCCTAACCCTAACCCTAACCCATACCCTACGCCGTACCCGAACCCCTCCCCAAACCCGTACCCTAAGCCGTACCCTAAGCCTAACCCTAAGCCTAACCCTAACCCTAAGCTACCCTTGACTGCTTCTGCCTCCAATAGATTTCCTAAGCACTAGTGTTGTAAGGAACAGCTTAAAAAGAGAATCCTAATGTGATTTCTTTATAATGGGTGTGTTCCTTATCTTATCCTAGTGTCTAAACTCTTCTCCATGGCTGCACCCCCAAATAATATTCCTTTACGTGCTAAGGGGTATCTAGAGAGTGGGATAGGTTTAATAACTACCCTAACCCTAACGCGTACCCTAACCCTAACCCCTACCCTAACCCTAACACGTACCCTAATCCTAACCCGTACCCTAAACCGAGCCCTAACCCTAACACTAACCCTAACCCTAACCCATACCCTACGCCGTACCCGAACCCCTCCCCGAACCCCTACCCTAAGCCGTACCCTAACCCTAACCCTAAGCCTAACCCTAACCCTAGGCTACCCTTGACTGCTTCTGCCTCCAATAGATTTCCTAAGCACTAGTGTTTTAAGGAACAGCTTAAAAAGAGAATCCTAATGTGATTTCTTTATAATGTATGTGTTCCTTATTTTATCCTAGTGTCTAAACTCTTCTCCATGGCTGGACCCCCAAATAATATTCCTTTACGTGCTAAGGGGTATCTAGAGAGTGGGATAGGTTTAATAACTACCCTAACCCTAACGCGTACCCTAACCCTAACACCTACCCTAACCCTAACACGTACCCTAATCCTAACCCGTACCCTAAACCGAGCCCTAACCCTAACACTAACCCTAACCCTAACCCTAACCCATACCCTACGCCGTACCCGAACCCTAAGCCGTACCCTAAGCCTAACCCTAAGCCTAACCCTAACCCTAGGCTACCCTTGACTGCTTCTGCCTCCAATAGATTTCCTAAGCACTAGTGTTTTAAGGAACAGCTTAAAAAGAGAATCCTAATGTGATTTCTTTATAATGTATGTGTTCCTTATTTTATCCTAGTGTCTAAACTCTTCTCCATGGCTGGACCCGCAAATAATATTCCTTTACGTGCTAAGGGGTATCTAGAGAGTGGGATAGGTTTAATAACTACCCTAACCCTAACGCGTACCCTAACCCTAACACCTACCCTAACCCTAACACGTACCCTAATCCTAACCCGTACCCTAAACCGAGCCCTAACCCTAACACTAACCCTAACCCTAACCCTAACCCATACCCTACGCCGTACCCGAACCCCTCCCCAAACCCGTACCCTAAGCCGTACCCTAAGCCTAACCCTAAGCCTAACCCTAACCCTAGGCTACCCTTGACTGCTTCTGCCTCCAATAGATTTCCTAAGCACTAGTGTTGTAAGGAACAGCTTAAAAAGAGAATCCTAATGTGATTTCTTTATAATGGGTGTGTTCCTTATCTTATCCTAGTGTCTAAACTCTTCTCCATGGCTGCACCCCCAAATAATATTCCTTTACGTGCTAAGGGGTATCTAGAGAGTGGGATAGGTTTAATAACTACCCTAACCCTAACGCGTACCCTAACCCTAACCCCTACCCTAACCCTAACACGTACCCTAATCCTAACCCGTACCCTAAACCGAGCCCTAACCCTAACACTAACCCTAACCCTAACCCTAACCCATACCCTACGCCGTACCCGAACCCCTCCCCGAACCCCTACCCTAAGCCGTACCCTAACCCTAACCCTAAGCCTAACCCTAACCCTAGGCTACCCTTGACTGCTTCTGCCTCCAATAGATTTCCTAAGCACTAGTGTTTTAAGGAACAGCTTAAAAAGAGAATCCTAATGTGATTTCTTTATAATGTATGTGTTCCTTATTTTATCCTAGTGTCTAAACTCTTCTCCATGGCTGGACCCCCAAATAATATTCCTTTACGTGCTAAGGGGTATCTAGAGAGTGGGATAGGTTTAATAACTACCCTAACCCTAACGCGTACCCTAACCCTAACACCTACCCTAACCCTAACACGTACCCTAATCCTAACCCGTACCCTAAACCGAGCCCTAACCCTAACACTAACCCTAACCCTAACCCTAACCCATACCCTACGCCGTACCCGAACCCCTCCCCGAACCCGTACCCTAAGCCGTACCCTAAGCCTAACCCTAAGCCTAACCCTAACCCTAGGCTACCCTTGACTGCTTCTGCCTCCAATAGATTTCCTAAGCACTAGTGTTGTAAGGAACAGCTTAAAAAGAGAATCCTAATGTGATTTCTTTATAATGTATGTGTTCCTTATTTTATCCTAGTGTCTAAACTCTTCTCCATGGCTGGACCCCCAAATAATATTCCTTTACGTGCTAAGGGGTATCTAGAGAGTGGGATAGGTTTAATAACTACCCTAACCCTAACGCGTACCCTAACCCTAACCCCTACCCTAACCCTAACACGTACCCTAATCCTAACCCGTACCCTAAACCGAGCCCTAACCCTAACACTAACCCTAACCCTAACCCTAACCCATACCCTACGCCGTACCCGAACCCTAAGCCGTACCCTAAGCCTAACCCTAAGCCTAACCCTAACCCTAGGCTACCCTTGACTGCTTCTGCCTCCAATAGATTTCCTAAGCACTAGTGTTTGAAGGAACAGCTTAAAAAGAGAATCCTAATGTGATTTCTTTATAATGGGTGTGTTCCTTATCTTATCCTAGTGTCTAAACTCTTCTCCATGGCTGGACCCCCAAATAATATTCCTTTACGTGCTAAGGGGTATCTAGAGAGTGGGATAGGTTTAATAACTACCCTAACCCTAACGCGTACCCTAACCCTAACCCCTACCCTAACCCTAACACGTACCCTAATCCTAACCCGTACCCTAAACCGAGCCCTAACCCTAACACTAACCCTAACCCTAACCCTAACCCATACCCTACGCCGTACCCGAACCCCTCCCCGAACCCCTACCCTAAGCCGTACCCTAACCCTAACCCTAAGCCTAACCCTAACCCTAGGCTACCCTTGACTGCTTCTGCCTCCAATAGATTTCCTAAGCACTAGTGTTTCAAGGAACAGCTTAAAAAGAGAATCCTAATGTGATTTCTTTATAATGTATGTGTTCCTTATTTTATCCTAGTGTCTAAACTCTTCTCCATGGCTGGACCCCCAAATAATATTCCTTTACGTGCTAAGGGGTATCTAGAGAGTGGGATAGGTTTAATAACTACCCTAACCCTAACGCGTACCCTAACCCTAACACCTACCCTAACCCTAACATGTACCCTAATCCTAACCCGTACCCTAAACCGAGCCCTAACCCTAACACTAACCCTAACCCTAACCCTAACCCATACCCTACGCCGTACCCGAACCCCTCCCCGAACCCGTACCCTAAGCCGTACCCTAAGCCTAACCCTAAGCCTAACCCTAACCCTAGGCTACCCTTGACTGCTTCTGCCTCCAATAGATTTCCTAAGCACTAGTGTTTGAAGGAACAGCTTAAAAAGAGAATCCTAATGTGATTTCTTTATAATGTATGTGTTCCTTATTTTATCCTAGTGTCTAAACTCTTCTCCATGGCTGGACCCCCAAATAATATTCCTTTACGTGCTAAGGGGTATCTAGAGAGTGGGATAGGTTTAATAACTACCCTAACCCTAACGCGTACCCTAACCATAACCCCTACCCTAACCCTAACACGTACCCTAATCCTAACCCGTACCCTAAACCGAGCCCTAACCCTAAGACTAACCCTAACCCTAACCCTAACCAATACCCTACGCCGTACCCGAACCCCTCCCCAAACCCGTACCCTAAGCCGTACCCTAAGCCTAACCCTAAGCCTAACCCTAACCCTAGGCTACCCTTGACTGCTTCTGCCTCCAATAGATTTCCTAAGCACTAGTGTTGTAAGGAACAGCTTAAAAAGAGAATCCTAATGTGATTTCTTTATAATGTATGTGTTCCTTATTTTATCCTAGTGTCTAAACTCTTCTCCATGGCTGGACCCCCAAATAATATTCCTTTACGTGCTAAGGGGTATCTAGAGAGTGGGATAGGTTTAATAACTACCCTAACCCTAACGCGTACCCTAACCCTAACCCCTACCCTAACCCTAACACGTACCCTAATCCTAACCCGTACCCTAAACCGAGCCCTAACCCTAACACTAACCCTAACCCTAACCCTAACCCATACCCTACACCGTACCCGAACCCTAAGCCGTACCCTAAGCCTAACCCTAAGCCTAACCCTAACCCTAGGCTACCCTTGACTGCTTCTGCCTCCAATAGATTTCCTAAGCACTAGTGTTTTAAGGAACAGCTTAAAAAGAGAATCCTAATGTGATTTCTTTATAATGTATGTGTTCCTTATTTTATCCTAGTGTCTAAACTCTTTTCCATGGCTGGACCCGCAAATAATATTCCTTTACGTGCTAAGGGGTATCTAGAGAGTGGGATAGGTTTAATAACTACCCTAACCCTAACGCGTACCCTAACCCTAACACCTACCCTAACCCTAACACGTACCCTAATCCTAACCCGTACCCTAAACCGAGCCCTAACCCTAACACTAACCCTAACCCTAACCCTAACCCATACCCTATGCCGTACCCGAACCCCTCCCCGAAACCTTACCCTAAGCCATACCCTAAGCCTAACCCTAAGCCTAACCCTAACCCTAGGCTACCCTTGACTGCTTCTGCCTCCAATAGATTTCCTAAGCACTAGTGTTTGAAGGAACAGCTTAAAAAGAGAATCCTAATGTGATTTCTTTATAATGTATGTGTTCCTTATCTTATCCTAGTGTCTAAACTCTTCTCCATGGCTGGACCCCCAAATAATATTCCTTTACGTGCTAAGGGGTATCTAGAGAGTGGGATAGGTTTAATAACTACCCTAACCCTAACGCGTACCCTAACCCTAACACCTACCCTAACCCTAACACGTACCCTAATCCTAACCCGTACCCTAAACCGAGCCCTAACCCTAACACTAACCCTAACCCTAACCCTAACCCATACCCTACGCCGTACCCGAACCCTAAGCCGTACCCTAAGCCTAACCCTAAGCCTAACCCTAACCCTAGGCTACCCTTGACTGCTTCTGCCTCCAATAGATTTCCTAAGCACTAGTGTTTGAAGGAACAGCTTAAAAAGAGAATCCTAATGTGATTTCTTTATAATGTATGTGTTCCTTATCTTATCCTAGTGTCTAAACTCTTCTCCATGGCTGGACCCCCAAATAATATTCCTTTACGTGCTAAGGGGTATCTAGAGAGTGGGATAGGTTTAATAACTACCCTAACCCTAACGCGTACCCTAACCCTAACACCTACCCTAACCCTAACACGTACCCTAATCCTAACCCGTACCCTAAACCGAGCCCTAACCCTAACACTAACCCTAACCCTAACCCTAACCCATACCCTACGCCGTACCCGAACCCCTCCCCGAACCCCTACCCTAAGCCGTACCCTAACCCTAACCCTAAGCCTAACCCTAACCCTAGGCTACCCTTGACTGCTTCTGCCTCCAATAGATTTCCTAAGCACTAGTGTTTGAAGGAACAGCTTAAAAAGAGAATCCTAATGTGATTTCTTTATAATGTATGTGTTCCTTATCTTATCCTAGTGTCTAAACTCTTCTCCATGGCTGGACCCCCAAATAATATTCCTTTACGTGCTAAGGGGTATCTAGAGAGTGGGATAGGTTTAATAACTACCCTAACCCTAACGCGTACCCTAACCCTAACACCTACCCTAACCCTAACACGTACCCTAATCCTAACCCGTACCCTAAACCGAGCCCTAACCCTAACACTAACCCTAACCCTAACCCTAACCCATACCCTACGCCGTACCCGAACCCTAAGCCGTACCCTAACCCTAACCCTAAGCCTAACCCTAACCCTAGGCTACCCTTGACTGCTTCTGCCTCCAATAGATTTCCTAAGCACTAGTGTTTGAAGGAACAGCTTAAAAAGAGAATCCTAATGTGATTTCTTTATAATGGGTGTGTTCCTTATCTTATCCTAGTGTCTAAACTCTTCTCCATGGCTGGACCCCCAAATAATATTCCTTTACGTGCTAAGGGGTATCTAGAGAGTGGGATAGGTTTAATAACTACCCTAACCCTAACGCGTACCCTAACCCTAACACCTACCCTAACCCTAACACGTACCCTAATCCTAACCCGTACCCTAAACCGAGCCCTAACCCTAACACTAACCCTAACCCTAACCCTAACCCATACCCTACGCCGTACCCGAACCCTAAGCCGTACCCTAAGCCTAACCCTAAGCCTAACCCTAACCCTAGGCTACCCTTGACTGCTTCTGCCTCCAATAGATTTCCTAAGCACTAGTGTTTTAAGGAACAGCTTAAAAAGAGAATCCTAATGTGATTTCTTTATAATGTATGTGTTCCTTATTTTATCCTAGTGTCTAAACTCTTCTCCATGGCTGGACCCGCAAATAATATTCCTTTACGTGCTAAGGGGTATCTAGAGAGTGGGATAGGTTTAATAACTACCCTAACCCTAACGCGTACCCTAACCCTAACACCTACCCTAACCCTAACACGTACCCTAATCCTAACCCGTACCCTAAACCGAGCCCTAACCCTAACACTAACCCTAACCCTAACCCTAACCCATACCCTACGCCGTACCCGAACCCCTCCCCAAACCCGTACCCTAAGCCGTACCCTAAGCCTAACCCTAAGCCTAACCCTAACCCTAGGCTACCCTTGACTGCTTCTGCCTCCAATAGATTTCCTAAGCACTAGTGTTGTAAGGAACAGCTTAAAAAGAGAATCCTAATGTGATTTCTTTATAATGGGTGTGTTCCTTATCTTATCCTAGTGTCTAAACTCTTCTCCATGGCTGCACCCCCAAATAATATTCCTTTACGTGCTAAGGGGTATCTAGAGAGTGGGATAGGTTTAATAACTACCCTAACCCTAACGCGTACCCTAACCCTAACCCCTACCCTAACCCTAACACGTACCCTAATCCTAACCCGTACCCTAAACCGAGCCCTAACCCTAACACTAACCCTAACCCTAACCCTAACCCATACCCTACGCCGTACCCGAACCCCTCCCCGAACCCCTACCCTAAGCCGTACCCTAACCCTAACCCTAAGCCTAACCCTAACCCTAGGCTACCCTTGACTGCTTCTGCCTCCAATAGATTTCCTAAGCACTAGTGTTTTAAGGAACAGCTTAAAAAGAGAATCCTAATGTGATTTCTTTATAATGTATGTGTTCCTTATTTTATCCTAGTGTCTAAACTCTTCTCCATGGCTGGACCCCCAAATAATATTCCTTTACGTGCTAAGGGGTATCTAGAGAGTGGGATAGGTTTAATAACTACCCTAACCCTAACGCGTACCCTAACCCTAACACCTACCCTAACCCTAACACGTACCCTAATCCTAACCCGTACCCTAAACCGAGCCCTAACCCTAACACTAACCCTAACCCTAACCCTAACCCATACCCTACGCCGTACCCGAACCCCTCCCCGAACCCGTACCCTAAGCCGTACCCTAAGCCTAACCCTAAGCCTAACCCTAACCCTAGGCTACCCTTGACTGCTTCTGCCTCCAATAGATTTCCTAAGCACTAGTGTTTGAAGGAACAGCTTAAAAAGAGAATCCTAATGTGATTTCTTTATAATGTATGTGTTCCTTATTTTATCCTAGTGTCTAAACTCTTCTCCATGGCTGGACCCCCAAATAATATTCCTTTACGTGCTAAGGGGTATCTAGAGAGTGGGATAGGTTTAATAACTACCCTAACCCTAACGCGTACCCTAACCCTAACCCCTACCCTAACCCTAACACGTACCCTAATCCTAACCCGTACCCTAAACCGAGCCCTAACCCTAACACTAACCCTAACCCTAACCCTAACCCATACCCTACGCCGTACCCGAACCCCTCCCCAAACCCGTACCCTAAGCCGTACCCTAAGCCTAACCCTAAGCCTAACCCTAACCCTAGGCTACCCTTGACTGCTTCTGCCTCCAATAGATTTCCTAAGCACTAGTGTTGTAAGGAACAGCTTAAAAAGAGAATCCTAATGTGATTTCTTTATAATGTATGTGTTCCTTATTTTATCCTAGTGTCTAAACTCTTCTCCATGGCTGGACCCCCAAATAATATTCCTTTACGTGCTAAGGGGTATCTAGAGAGTGGGATAGGTTTAATAACTACCCTAACCCTAACGCGTACCCTAACCCTAACCCCTACCCTAACCCTAACACGTACCCTAATCCTAACCCGTACCCTAAACCGAGCCCTAACCCTAACACTAACCCTAACCCTAACCCTAACCCATACCCTACGCCGTACCCGAACCCTAAGCCGTACCCTAAGCCTAACCCTAAGCCTAACCCTAACCCTAGGCTACCCTTGACTGCTTCTGCCTCCAATAGATTTCCTAAGCACTAGTGTTTGAAGGAACAGCTTAAAAAGAGAATCCTAATGTGATTTCTTTATAATGGGTGTGTTCCTTATCTTATCCTAGTGTCTAAACTCTTCTCCATGGCTGGACCCCCAAATAATATTCCTTTACGTGCTAAGGGGTATCTAGAGAGTGGGATAGGTTTAATAACTACCCTAACCCTAACGCGTACCCTAACCCTAACCCCTACCCTAACCCTAACACGTACCCTAATCCTAACCCGTACCCTAAACCGAGCCCTAACCCTAACACTAACCCTAACCCTAACCCTAACCCATACCCTACGCCGTACCCGAACCCCTCCCCGAACCCCTACCCTAAGCCGTACCCTAACCCTAACCCTAAGCCTAACCCTAACCCTAGGCTACCCTTGACTGCTTCTGCCTCCAATAGATTTCCTAAGCACTAGTGTTTCAAGGAACAGCTTAAAAAGAGAATCCTAATGTGATTTCTTTGTAATGTATGTGTTCCTTATTTTATCCTAGTGTCTAAACTCTTCTCCATGGCTGGACCCCCAAATAATATTCCTTTACGTGCTAAGGGGTATCTAGAGAGTGGGATAGGTTTAATAACTACCCTAACCCTAACGCGTACCCTAACCCTAACACCTACCCTAACCCTAACATGTACCCTAATCCTAACCCGTACCCTAAACCGAGCCCTAACCCTAACACTAACCCTAACCCTAACCCTAACCCATACCCTACGCCGTACCCGAACCCCTCCCCGAACCCGTACCCTAAGCCGTACCCTAAGCCTAACCCTAAGCCTAACCCTAACCCTAGGCTACCCTTGACTGCTTCTGCCTCCAATAGATTTCCTAAGCACTAGTGTTTGAAGGAACAGCTTAAAAAGAGAATCCTAATGTGATTTCTTTATAATGTATGTGTTCCTTATTTTATCCTAGTGTCTAAACTCTTCTCCATGGCTGGACCCCCAAATAATATTCCTTTACGTGCTAAGGGGTATCTAGAGAGTGGGATAGGTTTAATAACTACCCTAACCCTAACGCGTACCCTAACCATAACCCCTACCCTAACCCTAACACGTACCCTAATCCTAACCCGTACCCTAAACCGAGCCCTAACCCTAAGACTAACCCTAACCCTAACCCTAACCAATACCCTACGCCGTACCCGAACCCCTCCCCAAACCCGTACCCTAAACCGTACCCTAAGCCTAACCCTAAGCCTAACCCTAACCCTAGGCTACCCTTGACTGCTTCTGCCTCCAATAGATTTCCTAAGCACTAGTGTTGTAAGGAACAGCTTAAAAAGAGAATCCTAATGTGATTTCTTTATAATGTATGTGTTCCTTATTTTATCCTAGTGTCTAAACTCTTCTCCATGGCTGGACCCCCAAATAATATTCCTTTACGTGCTAAGGGGTATCTAGAGAGTGGGATAGGTTTAATAACTACCCTAACCCTAACGCGTACCCTAACCCTAACCCCTACCCTAACCCTAACACGTACCCTAATCCTAACCCGTACCCTAAACCGAGCCCTAACCCTAACACTAACCCTAACCCTAACCCTAACCCATACCCTACACCGTACCCGAACCCTAAGCCGTACCCTAAGCCTAACCCTAAGCCTAACCCTAACCCTAGGCTACCCTTGACTGCTTCTGCCTCCAATAGATTTCCTAAGCACTAGTGTTTTAAGGAACAGCTTAAAAAGAGAATCCTAATGTGATTTCTTTATAATGTATGTGTTCCTTATTTTATCCTAGTGTCTAAACTCTTTTCCATGGCTGGACCCGCAAATAATATTCCTTTACGTGCTAAGGGGTATCTAGAGAGTGGGATAGGTTTAATAACTACCCTAACCCTAACGCGTACCCTAACCCTAACACCTACCCTAACCCTAACACGTACCCTAATCCTAACCCGTACCCTAAACCGAGCCCTAACCCTAACACTAACCCTAACCCTAACCCTAACCCATACCCTATGCCGTACCCGAACCCCTCCCCGAAACCTTACCCTAAGCCATACCCTAAGCCTAACCCTAAGCCTAACCCTAACCCTAGGCTACCCTTGACTGCTTCTGCCTCCAATAGATTTCCTAAGCACTAGTGTTTGAAGGAACAGCTTAAAAAGAGAATCCTAATGTGATTTCTTTATAATGTATGTGTTCCTTATCTTATCCTAGTGTCTAAACTCTTCTCCATGGCTGGACCCCCAAATAATATTCCTTTACGTGCTAAGGGGTATCTAGAGAGTGGGATAGGTTTAATAACTACCCTAACCCTAACGCGTACCCTAACCCTAACACCTACCCTAACCCTAACACGTACCCTAATCCTAACCCGTACCCTAAACCGAGCCCTAACCCTAACACTAACCCTAACCCTAACCCTAACCCATACCCTACGCCGTACCCGAACCCTAAGCCGTACCCTAAGCCTAACCCTAAGCCTAACCCTAACCCTAGGCTACCCTTGACTGCTTCTGCCTCCAATAGATTTCCTAAGCACTAGTGTTTGAAGGAACAGCTTAAAAAGAGAATCCTAATGTGATTTCTTTATAATGTATGTGTTCCTTATCTTATCCTAGTGTCTAAACTCTTCTCCATGGCTGGACCCCCAAATAATATTCCTTTACGTGCTAAGGGGTATCTAGAGAGTGGGATAGGTTTAATAACTACCCTAACCCTAACGCGTACCCTAACCCTAACACCTACCCTAACCCTAACACGTACCCTAATCCTAACCCGTACCCTAAACCGAGCCCTAACCCTAACACTAACCCTAACCCTAACCCTAACCCATACCCTACGCCGTACCCGAACCCCTCCCCGAACCCCTACCCTAAGCCGTACCCTAACCCTAACCCTAAGCCTAACCCTAACCCTAGGCTACCCTTGACTGCTTCTGCCTCCAATAGATTTCCTAAGCACTAGTGTTTGAAGGAACAGCTTAAAAAGAGAATCCTAATGTGATTTCTTTATAATGTATGTGTTCCTTATCTTATCCTAGTGTCTAAACTCTTCTCCATGGCTGGACCCCCAAATAATATTCCTTTACGTGCTAAGGGGTATCTAGAGAGTGGGATAGGTTTAATAACTACCCTAACCCTAACGCGTACCCTAACCCTAACACCTACCCTAACCCTAACACGTACCCTAATCCTAACCCGTACCCTAAACCGAGCCCTAACCCTAACACTAACCCTAACCCTAACCCTAACCCATACCCTACGCCGTACCCGAACCCCTCCCCGAACCCCTACCCTAAGCCGTACCCTAACCCTAACCCTAAGCCTAACCCTAACCCTAGGCTACCCTTGACTGCTTCTGCCTCCAATAGATTTCCTAAGCACTAGTGTTTTAAGGAACAGCTTAAAAAGAGAATCCTAATGTGATTTCTTTATAATGTATGTGTTCCTTATTTTATCCTAGTGTCTAAACTCTTCTCCATGGCTGGACCCCCAAATAATATTCCTTTACGTGCTAAGGGGTATCTAGAGAGTGGGATAGGTTTAATAACTACCCTAACCCTAACGCGTACCCTAACCCTAACACCTACCCTAACCCTAACACGTACCCTAATCCTAACCCGTACCCTAAACCGAGCCCTAACCCTAACACTAACCCTAACCCTAACCCTAACCCATACCCTACGCCGTACCCGAACCCCTCCCCGAACCCGTACCCTAAGCCGTACCCTAAGCCTAACCCTAAGCCTAACCCTAACCCTAGGCTACCCTTGACTGCTTCTGCCTCCAATAGATTTCCTAAGCACTAGTGTTTGAAGGAACAGCTTAAAAAGAGAATCCTAATGTGATTTCTTTATAATGTATGTGTTCCTTATTTTATCCTAGTGTCTAAACTCTTCTCCATGGCTGGACCCCCAAATAATATTCCTTTACGTGCTAAGGGGTATCTAGAGAGTGGGATAGGTTTAATAACTACCCTAACCCTAACGCGTACCCTAACCCTAACCCCTACCCTAACCCTAACACGTACCCTAATCCTAACCCGTACCCTAAACCGAGCCCTAACCCTAACACTAACCCTAACCCTAACCCTAACCCATACCCTACGCCGTACCCGAACCCCTCCCCAAACCCGTACCCTAAGCCGTACCCTAAGCCTAACCCTAAGCCTAACCCTAACCCTAGGCTACCCTTGACTGCTTCTGCCTCCAATAGATTTCCTAAGCACTAGTGTTGTAAGGAACAGCTTAAAAAGAGAATCCTAATGTGATTTCTTTATAATGTATGTGTTCCTTATTTTATCCTAGTGTCTAAACTCTTCTCCATGGCTGGACCCCCAAATAATATTCCTTTACGTGCTAAGGGGTATCTAGAGAGTGGGATAGGTTTAATAACTACCCTAACCCTAACGCGTACCCTAACCCTAACCCCTACCCTAACCCTAACACGTACCCTAATCCTAACCCGTACCCTAAACCGAGCCCTAACCCTAACACTAACCCTAACCCTAACCCTAACCCATACCCTACGCCGTACCCGAACCCTAAGCCGTACCCTAAGCCTAACCCTAAGCCTAACCCTAACCCTAGGCTACCCTTGACTGCTTCTGCCTCCAATAGATTTCCTAAGCACTAGTGTTTGAAGGAACAGCTTAAAAAGAGAATCCTAATGTGATTTCTTTATAATGGGTGTGTTCCTTATCTTATCCTAGTGTCTAAACTCTTCTCCATGGCTGGACCCCCAAATAATATTCCTTTACGTGCTAAGGGGTATCTAGAGAGTGGGATAGGTTTAATAACTACCCTAACCCTAACGCGTACCCTAACCCTAACCCCTACCCTAACCCTAACACGTACCCTAATCCTAACCCGTACCCTAAACCGAGCCCTAACCCTAACCCTAACCCTAACCCTAACCCTAACCCATACCCTACGCCGTACCCGAACCCCTCCCCGAACCCCTACCCTAAGCCGTACCCTAACCCTAACCCTAAGCCTAACCCTAACCCTAGGCTACCCTTGACTGCTTCTGCCTCCAATAGATTTCCTAAGCACTAGTGTTTCAAGGAACAGCTTAAAAAGAGAATCCTAATGTGATTTCTTTATAATGTATGTGTTCCTTATTTTATCCTAGTGTCTAAACTCTTCTCCATGGCTGGACCCCCAAATAATATTCCTTTACGTGCTAAGGGGTATCTAGAGAGTGGGATAGGTTTAATAACTACCCTAACCCTAACGTGTACCCTAACCCTAACACCTACCCTAACCCTAACATGTACCCTAATCCTAACCCGTACCCTAAACCGAGCCCTAACCCTAACACTAACCCTAACCCTAACCCTAACCCATACCCTACGCCGTACCCGAACCCCTCCCCGAACCCGTACCCTAAGCCGTACCCTAAGCCTAACCCTAAGCCTAACCCTAACCCTAGGCTACCCTTGACTGCTTCTGCCTCCAATAGATTTCCTAAGCACTAGTGTTTGAAGGAACAGCTTACAAAGAGAATCCTAATGTGATTTCTTTATAATGTATGTGTTCCTTATTTTATCCTAGTGTCTAAACTCTTCTCCATGGCTGGACCCCCAAATAATATTCCTTTACGTGCTAAGGGGTATCTAGAGAGTGGGATAGGTTTAATAACTACCCTAACCCTAACGCGTACCCTAACCATAACCCCTACCCTAACCCTAACACGTACCCTAATCCTAACCCGTACCCTAAACCGAGCCCTAACCCTAAGACTAACCCTAACCCTAACCCTAACCAATACCCTACGCCGTACCCGAACCCCTCCCCAAACCCGTACCCTAAGCCGTACCCTAAGCCTAACCCTAAGCCTAACCCTAACCCTAGGCTACCCTTGACTGCTTCTGCCTCCAATAGATTTCCTAAGCACTAGTGTTGTAAGGAACAGCTTAAAAAGAGAATCCTAATGTGATTTCTTTATAATGTATGTGTTCCTTATTTTATCCTAGTGTCTAAACTCTTCTCCATGGCTGGACCCCCAAATAATATTCCTTTACGTGCTAAGGGGTATCTAGAGAGTGGGATAGGTTTAATAACTACCCTAACCCTAACGCGTACCCTAACCCTAACCCCTACCCTAACCCTAACACGTACCCTAATCCTAACCCGTACCCTAAACCGAGCCCTAACCCTAACACTAACCCTAACCCTAACCCTAACCCATACCCTACACCGTACCCGAACCCTAAGCCGTACCCTAAGCCTAACCCTAAGCCTAACCCTAACCCTAGGCTACCCTTGACTGCTTCTGCCTCCAATAGATTTCCTAAGCACTAGTGTTTTAAGGAACAGCTTAAAAAGAGAATCCTAATGTGATTTCTTTATAATGTATGTGTTCCTTATTTTATCCTAGTGTCTAAACTCTTTTCCATGGCTGGACCCGCAAATAATATTCCTTTACGTGCTAAGGGGTATCTAGAGAGTGGGATAGGTTTAATAACTACCCTAACCCTAACGCGTACCCTAACCCTAACACCTACCCTAACCCTAACACGTACCCTAATCCTAACCCGTACCCTAAACCGAGCCCTAACCCTAACACTAACCCTAACCCTAACCCTAACCCATACCCTATGCCGTACCCGAACCCCTCCCCGAAACCTTACCCTAAGCCATACCCTAAGCCTAACCCTAAGCCTAACCCTAACCCTAGGCTACCCTTGACTGCTTCTGCCTCCAATAGATTTCCTAAGCACTAGTGTTTGAAGGAACAGCTTAAAAAGAGAATCCTAATGTGATTTCTTTATAATGTATGTGTTCCTTATCTTATCCTAGTGTCTAAACTCTTCTCCATGGCTGGACCCCCAAATAATATTCCTTTACGTGCTAAGGGGTATCTAGAGAGTGGGATAGGTTTAATAACTACCCTAACCCTAACGCGTACCCTAACCCTAACACCTACCCTAACCCTAACACGTACCCTAATCCTAACCCGTACCCTAAACCGAGCCCTAACCCTAACACTAACCCTAACCCTAACCCTAACCCATACCCTACGCCGTACCCGAACCCTAAGCCGTACCCTAAGCCTAACCCTAAGCCTAACCCTAACCCTAGGCTACCCTTGACTGCTTCTGCCTCCAATAGATTTCCTAAGCACTAGTGTTTGAAGGAACAGCTTAAAAAGAGAATCCTAATGTGATTTCTTTATAATGTATGTGTTCCTTATCTTATCCTAGTGTCTAAACTCTTCTCCATGGCTGGACCCCCAAATAATATTCCTTTACGTGCTAAGGGGTATCTAGAGAGTGGGATAGGTTTAATAACTACCCTAACCCTAACGCGTACCCTAACCCTAACACCTACCCTAACCCTAACACGTACCCTAATCCTAACCCGTACCCTAAACCGAGCCCTAACCCTAACACTAACCCTAACCCTAACCCTAACCCATACCCTACGCCGTACCCGAACCCCTCCCCGAACCCCTACCCTAAGCCGTACCCTAACCCTAACCCTAAGCCTAACCCTAACCCTAGGCTACCCTTGACTGCTTCTGCCTCCAATAGATTTCCTAAGCACTAGTGTTTGAAGGAACAGCTTAAAAAGAGAATCCTAATGTGATTTCTTTATAATGTATGTGTTCCTTATCTTATCCTAGTGTCTAAACTCTTCTCCATGGCTGGACCCCCAAATAATATTCCTTTACGTGCTAAGGGGTATCTAGAGAGTGGGATAGGTTTAATAACTACCCTAACCCTAACGCGTACCCTAACCCTAACACCTACCCTAACCCTAACACGTACCCTAATCCTAACCCGTACCCTAAACCGAGCCCTAACCCTAACACTAACCCTAACCCTAACCCTAACCCATACCCTACGCCGTACCCGAACCCTAAGCCGTACCCTAACCCTAACCCTAAGCCTAACCCTAACCCTAGGCTACCCTTGACTGCTTCTGCCTCCAATAGATTTCCTAAGCACTAGTGTTTGAAGGAACAGCTTAAAAAGAGAATCCTAATGTGATTTCTTTATAATGGGTGTGTTCCTTATCTTATCCTAGTGTCTAAACTCTTCTCCATGGCTGGACCCCCAAATAATATTCCTTTACGTGCTAAGGGGTATCTAGAGAGTGGGATAGGTTTAATAACTACCCTAACCCTAACGCGTACCCTAACCCTAACACCTACCCTAACCCTAACACGTACCCTAATCCTAACCCGTACCCTAAACCGAGCCCTAACCCTAACACTAACCCTAACCCTAACCCTAACCCATACCCTACGCCGTACCCGAACCCTAAGCCGTACCCTAAGCCTAACCCTAAGCCTAACCCTAACCCTAGGCTACCCTTGACTGCTTCTGCCTCCAATAGATTTCCTAAGCACTAGTGTTTTAAGGAACAGCTTAAAAAGAGAATCCTAATGTGATTTCTTTATAATGTATGTGTTCCTTATTTTATCCTAGTGTCTAAACTCTTCTCCATGGCTGGACCCGCAAATAATATTCCTTTACGTGCTAAGGGGTATCTAGAGAGTGGGATAGGTTTAATAACTACCCTAACCCTAACGCGTACCCTAACCCTAACACCTACCCTAACCCTAACACGTACCCTAATCCTAACCCGTACCCTAAACCGAGCCCTAACCCTAACACTAACCCTAACCCTAACCCTAACCCATACCCTACGCCGTACCCGAACCCCTCCCCAAACCCGTACCCTAAGCCGTACCCTAAGCCTAACCCTAAGCCTAACCCTAACCCTAGGCTACCCTTGACTGCTTCTGCCTCCAATAGATTTCCTAAGCACTAGTGTTGTAAGGAACAGCTTAAAAAGAGAATCCTAATGTGATTTCTTTATAATGGGTGTGTTCCTTATCTTATCCTAGTGTCTAAACTCTTCTCCATGGCTGGACCCCCAAATAATATTCCTTTACGTGCTAAGGGGTATCTAGAGAGTGGGATAGGTTTAATAACTACCCTAACCCTAACGCGTACCCTAACCCTAACACCTACCCTAACCCTAACACGTACCCTAATCCTAACCCGTACCCTAAACCGAGCCCTAACCCTAACACTAACCCTAACCCTAACCCTAACCCATACCCTACGCCGTACCCGAACCCTAAGCCGTACCCTAAGCCTAACCCTAAGCCTAACCCTAACCCTAGGCTACCCTTGACTGCTTCTGCCTCCAATAGATTTCCTAAGCACTAGTGTTTGAAGGAACAGCTTAAAAAGAGAATCCTAATGTGATTTCTTTATAATGTATGTGTTCCTTATCTTATCCTAGTGTCTAAACTCTTCTCCATGGCTGGACCCCCAAATAATATTCCTTTACGTGCTAAGGGGTATCTAGAGAGTGGGATAGGTTTAATAACTACCCTAACCCTAACGCGTACCCTAACCCTAACACCTACCCTAACCCTAACACGTACCCTAATCCTAACCCGTACCCTAAACCGAGCCCTAACCCTAACACTAACCCTAACCCTAACCCTAACCCATACCCTACGCCGTACCCGAACCCCTCCCCGAACCCCTACCCTAAGCCGTACCCTAACCCTAACCCTAAGCCTAACCCTAACCCTAGGCTACCCTTGACTGCTTCTGCCTCCAATAGATTTCCTAAGCACTAGTGTTTGAAGGAACAGCTTAAAAAGAGAATCCTAATGTGATTTCTTTATAATGTATGTGTTCCTTATCTTATCCTAGTGTCTAAACTCTTCTCCATGGCTGGACCCCCAAATAATATTCCTTTACGTGCTAAGGGGTATCTAGAGAGTGGGATAGGTTTAATAACTACCCTAACCCTAACGCGTACCCTAACCCTAACACCTACCCTAACCCTAACACGTACCCTAATCCTAACCCGTACCCTAAACCGAGCCCTAACCCTAACACTAACCCTAACCCTAACCCTAACCCATACCCTACGCCGTACCCGAACCCCTCCCCGAACCCCTACCCTAAGCCGTACCCTAACCCTAACCCTAAGCCTAACCCTAACCCTAGGCTACCCTTGACTGCTTCTGCCTCCAATAGATTTCCTAAGCACTAGTGTTTTAAGGAACAGCTTAAAAAGAGAATCCTAATGTGATTTCTTTATAATGTATGTGTTCCTTATTTTATCCTAGTGTCTAAACTCTTCTCCATGGCTGGACCCCCAAATAATATTCCTTTACGTGCTAAGGGGTATCTAGAGAGTGGGATAGGTTTAATAACTACCCTAACCCTAACGCGTACCCTAACCCTAACACCTACCCTAACCCTAACACGTACCCTAATCCTAACCCGTACCCTAAACCGAGCCCTAACCCTAACACTAACCCTAACCCTAACCCTAACCCATACCCTACGCCGTACCCGAACCCCTCCCCGAACCCGTACCCTAAGCCGTACCCTAAGCCAAACCCTAAGCCTAACCCTAACCCTAGGCTACCCTTGACTGCTTCTGCCTCCAATAGATTTCCTAAGCACTAGTGTTTGAAGGAACAGCTTAAAAAGAGAATCCTAATGTGATTTCTTTATAATGTATGTGTTCCTTATTTTATCCTAGTGTCTAAACTCTTCTCCATGGCTGGACCCCCAAATAATATTCCTTTACGTGCTAAGGGGTATCTAGAGAGTGGGATAGGTTTAATAACTACCCTAACCCTAACGCGTACCCTAACCCTAACCCCTACCCTAACCCTAACACGTACCCTAATCCTAACCCGTACCCTAAACCGAGCCCTAACCCTAACACTAACCCTAACCCTAACCCTAACCCATACCCTACGCCGTACCCGAACCCCTCCCCAAACCCGTACCCTAAGCCGTACCCTAAGCCTAACCCTAAGCCTAACCCTAACCCTAGGCTACCCTTGACTGCTTCTGCCTCCAATAGATTTCCTAAGCACTAGTGTTGTAAGGAACAGCTTAAAAAGAGAATCCTAATGTGATTTCTTTATAATGTATGTGTTCCTTATTTTATCCTAGTGTCTAAACTCTTCTCCATGGCTGGACCCCCAAATAATATTCCTTTACGTGCTAAGGGGTATCTAGAGAGTGGGATAGGTTTAATAACTACCCTAACCCTAACGCGTACCCTAACCCTAACCCCTACCCTAACCCTAACACGTACCCTAATCCTAACCCGTACCCTAAACCGAGCCCTAACCCTAACACTAACCCTAACCCTAACCCTAACCCATACCCTACGCCGTACCCGAACCCTAAGCCGTACCCTAAGCCTAACCCTAAGCCTAACCCTAACCCTAGGCTACCCTTGACTGCTTCTGCCTCCAATAGATTTCCTAAGCACTAGTGTTTGAAGGAACAGCTTAAAAAGAGAATCCTAATGTGATTTCTTTATAATGGGTGTGTTCCTTATCTTATCCTAGTGTCTAAACTCTTCTCCATGGCTGGACCCCCAAATAATATTCCTTTACGTGCTAAGGGGTATCTAGAGAGTGGGATAGGTTTAATAACTACCCTAACCCTAACGCGTACCCTAACCCTAACCCCTACCCTAACCCTAACACGTACCCTAATCCTAACCCGTACCCTAAACCGAGCCCTAACCCTAACCCTAACCCTAACCCTAACCCTAACCCATACCCTACGCCGTACCCGAACCCCTCCCCGAACCCCTACCCTAAGCCGTACCCTAACCCTAACCCTAAGCCTAACCCTAACCCTAGGCTACCCTTGACTGCTTCTGCCTCCAATAGATTTCCTAAGCACTAGTGTTTCAAGGAACAGCTTAAAAAGAGAATCCTAATGTGATTTCTTTATAATGTATGTGTTCCTTATTTTATCCTAGTGTCTAAACTCTTCTCCATGGCTGGACCCCCAAATAATATTCCTTTACGTGCTAAGGGGTATCTAGAGAGTGGGATAGGTTTAATAACTACCCTAACCCTAACGCGTACCCTAACCCTAACACCTACCCTAACCCTAACATGTACCCTAATCCTAACCCGTACCCTAAACCGAGCCCTAACCCTAACACTAACCCTAACCCTAACCCTAACCCATACCCTACGCCGTACCCGAACCCCTCCCCGAACCCGTACCCTAAGCCGTACCCTAAGCCTAACCCTAAGCCTAACCCTAACCCTAGGCTACCCTTGACTGCTTCTGCCTCCAATAGATTTCCTAAGCACTAGTGTTTGAAGGAACAGCTTACAAAGAGAATCCTAATGTGATTTCTTTATAATGTATGTGTTCCTTATTTTATCCTAGTGTCTAAACTCTTCTCCATGGCTGGACCCCCAAATAATATTCCTTTACGTGCTAAGGGGTATCTAGAGAGTGGGATAGGTTTAATAACTACCCTAACCCTAACGCGTACCCTAACCATAACCCCTACCCTAACCCTAACACGTACCCTAATCCTAACCCGTACCCTAAACCGAGCCCTAACCCTAAGACTAACCCTAACCCTAACCCTAACCAATACCCTACGCCGTACCCGAACCCCTCCCCAAACCCGTACCCTAAGCCGTACCCTAAGCCTAACCCTAAGCCTAACCCTAACCCTAGGCTACCCTTGACTGCTTCTGCCTCCAATAGATTTCCTAAGCACTAGTGTTGTAAGGAACAGCTTAAAAAGAGAATCCTAATGTGATTTCTTTATAATGTATGTGTTCCTTATTTTATCCTAGTGTCTAAACTCTTCTCCATGGCTGGACCCCCAAATAATATTCCTTTACGTGCTAAGGGGTATCTAGAGAGTGGGATAGGTTTAATAACTACCCTAACCCTAACGCGTACCCTAACCCTAACCCCTACCCTAACCCTAACACGTACCCTAATCCTAACCCGTACCCTAAACCGAGCCCTAACCCTAACACTAACCCTAACCCTAACCCTAACCCATACCCTACACCGTACCCGAACCCTAAGCCGTACCCTAAGCCTAACCCTAAGCCTAACCCTAACCCTAGGCTACCCTTGACTGCTTCTGCCTCCAATAGATTTCCTAAGCACTAGTGTTTTAAGGAACAGCTTAAAAAGAGAATCCTAATGTGATTTCTTTATAATGTATGTGTTCCTTATTTTATCCTAGTGTCTAAACTCTTTTCCATGGCTGGACCCGCAAATAATATTCCTTTACGTGCTAAGGGGTATCTAGAGAGTGGGATAGGTTTAATAACTACCCTAACCCTAACGCGTACCCTAACCCTAACACCTACCCTAACCCTAACACGTACCCTAATCCTAACCCGTACCCTAAACCGAGCCCTAACCCTAACACTAACCCTAACCCTAACCCTAACCCATACCCTATGCCGTACCCGAACCCCTCCCCGAAACCTTACCCTAAGCCATACCCTAAGCCTAACCCTAAGCCTAACCCTAACCCTAGGCTACCCTTGACTGCTTCTGCCTCCAATAGATTTCCTAAGCACTAGTGTTTGAAGGAACAGCTTAAAAAGAGAATCCTAATGTGATTTCTTTATAATGTATGTGTTCCTTATCTTATCCTAGTGTCTAAACTCTTCTCCATGGCTGGACCCCCAAATAATATTCCTTTACGTGCTAAGGGGTATCTAGAGAGTGGGATAGGTTTAATAACTACCCTAACCCTAACGCGTACCCTAACCCTAACACCTACCCTAACCCTAACACGTACCCTAATCCTAACCCGTACCCTAAACCGAGCCCTAACCCTAACACTAACCCTAACCCTAACCCTAACCCATACCCTACGCCGTACCCGAACCCTAAGCCGTACCCTAAGCCTAACCCTAAGCCTAACCCTAACCCTAGGCTACCCTTGACTGCTTCTGCCTCCAATAGATTTCCTAAGCACTAGTGTTTGAAGGAACAGCTTAAAAAGAGAATCCTAATGTGATTTCTTTATAATGTATGTGTTCCTTATCTTATCCTAGTGTCTAAACTCTTCTCCATGGCTGGACCCCCAAATAATATTCCTTTACGTGCTAAGGGGTATCTAGAGAGTGGGATAGGTTTAATAACTACCCTAACCCTAACGCGTACCCTAACCCTAACACCTACCCTAACCCTAACACGTACCCTAATCCTAACCCGTACCCTAAACCGAGCCCTAACCCTAACACTAACCCTAACCCTAACCCTAACCCATACCCTACGCCGTACCCGAACCCCTCCCCGAACCCCTACCCTAAGCCGTACCCTAACCCTAACCCTAAGCCTAACCCTAACCCTAGGCTACCCTTGACTGCTTCTGCCTCCAATAGATTTCCTAAGCACTAGTGTTTGAAGGAACAGCTTAAAAAGAGAATCCTAATGTGATTTCTTTATAATGTATGTGTTCCTTATCTTATCCTAGTGTCTAAACTCTTCTCCATGGCTGGACCCCCAAATAATATTCCTTTACGTGCTAAGGGGTATCTAGAGAGTGGGATAGGTTTAATAACTACCCTAACCCTAACGCGTACCCTAACCCTAACACCTACCCTAACCCTAACACGTACCCTAATCCTAACCCGTACCCTAAACCGAGCCCTAACCCTAACACTAACCCTAACCCTAACCCTAACCCATACCCTACGCCGTACCCGAACCCTAAGCCGTACCCTAACCCTAACCCTAAGCCTAACCCTAACCCTAGGCTACCCTTGACTGCTTCTGCCTCCAATAGATTTCCTAAGCACTAGTGTTTGAAGGAACAGCTTAAAAAGAGAATCCTAATGTGATTTCTTTATAATGGGTGTGTTCCTTATCTTATCCTAGTGTCTAAACTCTTCTCCATGGCTGGACCCCCAAATAATATTCCTTTACGTGCTAAGGGGTATCTAGAGAGTGGGATAGGTTTAATAACTACCCTAACCCTAACGCGTACCCTAACCCTAACACCTACCCTAACCCTAACACGTACCCTAATCCTAACCCGTACCCTAAACCGAGCCCTAACCCTAACACTAACCCTAACCCTAACCCTAACCCATACCCTACGCCGTACCCGAACCCTAAGCCGTACCCTAAGCCTAACCCTAAGCCTAACCCTAACCCTAGGCTACCCTTGACTGCTTCTGCCTCCAATAGATTTCCTAAGCACTAGTGTTTTAAGGAACAGCTTAAAAAGAGAATCCTAATGTGATTTCTTTATAATGTATGTGTTCCTTATTTTATCCTAGTGTCTAAACTCTTCTCCATGGCTGGACCCGCAAATAATATTCCTTTACGTGCTAAGGGGTATCTAGAGAGTGGGATAGGTTTAATAACTACCCTAACCCTAACGCGTACCCTAACCCTAACACCTACCCTAACCCTAACACGTACCCTAATCCTAACCCGTACCCTAAACCGAGCCCTAACCCTAACACTAACCCTAACCCTAACCCTAACCCATACCCTACGCCGTACCCGAACCCCTCCCCAAACCCGTACCCTAAGCCGTACCCTAAGCCTAACCCTAAGCCTAACCCTAACCCTAGGCTACCCTTGACTGCTTCTGCCTCCAATAGATTTCCTAAGCACTAGTGTTGTAAGGAACAGCTTAAAAAGAGAATCCTAATGTGATTTCTTTATAATGGGTGTGTTCCTTATCTTATCCTAGTGTCTAAACTCTTCTCCATGGCTGCACCCCCAAATAATATTCCTTTACGTGCTAAGGGGTATCTAGAGAGTGGGATAGGTTTAATAACTACCCTAACCCTAACGCGTACCCTAACCCTAACCCCTACCCTAACCCTAACACGTACCCTAATCCTAACCCGTACCCTAAACCGAGCCCTAACCCTAACACTAACCCTAACCCTAACCCTAACCCATACCCTACGCCGTACCCGAACCCCTCCCCGAACCCCTACCCTAAGCCGTACCCTAACCCTAACCCTAAGCCTAACCCTAACCCTAGGCTACCCTTGACTGCTTCTGCCTCCAATAGATTTCCTAAGCACTAGTGTTTTAAGGAACAGCTTAAAAAGAGAATCCTAATGTGATTTCTTTATAATGTATGTGTTCCTTATTTTATCCTAGTGTCTAAACTCTTCTCCATGGCTGGACCCCCAAATAATATTACTTTACGTGCTAAGGGGTATCTAGAGAGTGGGATAGGTTTAATAACTACCCTAACCCTAACGCGTACCCTAACCCTAACACCTACCCTAACCCTAACACGTACCCTAATCCTAACCCGTACCCTAAACCGAGCCCTAACCCTAACACTAACCCTAACCCTAACCCTAACCCATACCCTACGCCGTACCCGAACCCCTCCCCGAACCCGTACCCTAAGCCGTACCCTAAGCCTAACCCTAAGCCTAACCCTAACCCTAGGCTACCCTTGACTGCTTCTGCCTCCAATAGATTTCCTAAGCACTAGTGTTTGAAGGAACAGCTTAAAAAGAGAATCCTAATGTGATTTCTTTATAATGTATGTGTTCCTTATTTTATCCTAGTGTCTAAACTCTTCTCCATGGCTGGACCCCCAAATAATATTCCTTTACGTGCTAAGGGGTATCTAGAGAGTGGGATAGGTTTAATAACTACCCTAACCCTAACGCGTACCCTAACCCTAACCCCTACCCTAACCCTAACACGTACCCTAATCCTAACCCGTACCCTAAACCGAGCCCTAACCCTAACACTAACCCTAACCCTAACCCTAACCCATACCCTACGCCGTACCCGAACCCCTCCCCAAACCCGTACCCTAAGCCGTACCCTAAGCCTAACCCTAAGCCTAACCCTAACCCTAGGCTACCCTTGACTGCTTCTGCCTCCAATAGATTTCCTAAGCACTAGTGTTGTAAGGAACAGCTTAAAAAGAGAATCCTAATGTGATTTCTTTATAATGTATGTGTTCCTTATTTTATCCTAGTGTCTAAACTCTTCTCCATGGCTGGACCCCCAAATAATATTCCTTTACGTGCTAAGGGGTATCTAGAGAGTGGGATAGGTTTAATAACTACCCTAACCCTAACGCGTACCCTAACCCTAACCCCTACCCTAACCCTAACACGTACCCTAATCCTAACCCGTACCCTAAACCGAGCCCTAACCCTAACACTAACCCTAACCCTAACCCTAACCCATACCCTACGCCGTACCCGAACCCTAAGCCGTACCCTAAGCCTAACCCTAAGCCTAACCCTAACCCTAGGCTACCCTTGACTGCTTCTGCCTCCAATAGATTTCCTAAGCACTAGTGTTTGAAGGAACAGCTTAAAAAGAGAATCCTAATGTGATTTCTTTATAATGGGTGTGTTCCTTATCTTATCCTAGTGTCTAAACTCTTCTCCATGGCTGGACCCCCAAATAATATTCCTTTACGTGCTAAGGGGTATCTAGAGAGTGGGATAGGTTTAATAACTACCCTAACCCTAACGCGTACCCTAACCCTAACCCCTACCCTAACCCTAACACGTACCCTAATCCTAACCCGTACCCTAAACCGAGCCCTAACCCTAACACTAACCCTAACCCTAACCCTAACCCATACCCTACGCCGTACCCGAACCCCTCCCCGAACCCCTACCCT
Source organism: Balaenoptera ricei (assembly GCF_028023285.1). Classification (NCBI taxonomy): domain Eukaryota; kingdom Metazoa; phylum Chordata; class Mammalia; order Artiodactyla; family Balaenopteridae; genus Balaenoptera; species Balaenoptera ricei. Next base: position 4,766 of record NW_026777467.1, on the reverse strand, counting down.
AAGCCGTACCCTAACCCTAACCCTAAGCCTAACCCTAACCCTAGGCTACCCTTGACTGCTTCTGCCTCCAATAGATTTCCTAAGCACTAGTGTTTCAAGGAACAGCTTAAAAAGAGAATCCTAATGTGATTTCTTTATAATGTATGTGTTCCTTATTTTATCCTAGTGTCTAAACTCTTCTCCATGGCTGGACCCCCAAATAATATTCCTTTACGTGCTAAGGGGTATCTAGAGAGTGGGATAGGTTTAATAACTACCCTAACCCTAACGCGTACCCTAACCCTAACACCTACCCTAACCCTAACATGTACCCTAATCCTAACCCGTACCCTAAACCGAGCCCTAACCCTAACACTAACCCTAACCCTAACCCTAACCCATACCCTACGCCGTACCCGAACCCCTCCCCGAACCCGTACCCTAAGCCGTACCCTAAGCCTAACCCTAAGCCTAACCCTAACCCTAGGCTACCCTTGACTGCTTCTGCCTCCAATAGATTTCCTAAGCACTAGTGTTTGAAGGAACAGCTTAAAAAGAGAATCCTAATGTGATTTCTTTATAATGTATGTGTTCCTTATTTTATCCTAGTGTCTAAACTCTTCTCCATGGCTGGACCCCCAAATAATATTCCTTTACGTGCTAAGGGGTATCTAGAGAGTGGGATAGGTTTAATAACTACCCTAACCCTAACGCGTACCCTAACCATAACCCCTACCCTAACCCTAACACGTACCCTAATCCTAACCCGTACCCTAAACCGAGCCCTAACCCTAAGACTAACCCTAACCCTAACCCTAACCAATACCCTACGCCGTACCCGAACCCCTCCCCAAACCCGTACCCTAAGCCGTACCCTAAGCCTAACCCTAAGCCTAACCCTAACCCTAGGCTACCCTTGACTGCTTCTGCCTCCAATAGATTTCCTAAGCACTAGTGTTGTAAGGAACAGCTTAAAAAGAGAATCCTAATGTGATTTCTTTATAATGTATGTGTTCCTTATTTTATCCTAGTGTCTAAACTCTTCTCCATGGCTGGACCCCCAAATAATATTCCTTTACGTGCTAAGGGGTATCTAGAGAGTGGGATAGGTTTAATAACTACCCTAACCCTAACGCGTACCCTAACCCTAACCCCTACCCTAACCCTAACACGTACCCTAATCCTAACCCGTACCCTAAACCGAGCCCTAACCCTAACACTAACCCTAACCCTAACCCTAACCCATACCCTACACCGTACCCGAACCCTAAGCCGTACCCTAAGCCTAACCCTAAGCCTAACCCTAACCCTAGGCTACCCTTGACTGCTTCTGCCTCCAATAGATTTCCTAAGCACTAGTGTTTTAAGGAACAGCTTAAAAAGAGAATCCTAATGTGATTTCTTTATAATGTATGTGTTCCTTATTTTATCCTAGTGTCTAAACTCTTTTCCATGGCTGGACCCGCAAATAATATTCCTTTACGTGCTAAGGGGTATCTAGAGAGTGGGATAGGTTTAATAACTACCCTAACCCTAACGCGTACCCTAACCCTAACACCTACCCTAACCCTAACACGTACCCTAATCCTAACCCGTACCCTAAACCGAGCCCTAACCCTAACACTAACCCTAACCCTAACCCTAACCCATACCCTATGCCGTACCCGAACCCCTCCCCGAAACCTTACCCTAAGCCATACCCTAAGCCTAACCCTAAGCCTAACCCTAACCCTAGGCTACCCTTGACTGCTTCTGCCTCCAATAGATTTCCTAAGCACTAGTGTTTGAAGGAACAGCTTAAAAAGAGAATCCTAATGTGATTTCTTTATAATGTATGTGTTCCTTATCTTATCCTAGTGTCTAAACTCTTCTCCATGGCTGGACCCCCAAATAATATTCCTTTACGTGCTAAGGGGTATCTAGAGAGTGGGATAGGTTTAATAACTACCCTAACCCTAACGCGTACCCTAACCCTAACACCTACCCTAACCCTAACACGTACCCTAATCCTAACCCGTACCCTAAACCGAGCCCTAACCCTAACACTAACCCTAACCCTAACCCTAACCCATACCCTACGCCGTACCCGAACCCTAAGCCGTACCCTAAGCCTAACCCTAAGCCTAACCCTAACCCTAGGCTACCCTTGACTGCTTCTGCCTCCAATAGATTTCCTAAGCACTAGTGTTTGAAGGAACAGCTTAAAAAGAGAATCCTAATGTGATTTCTTTATAATGTATGTGTTCCTTATCTTATCCTAGTGTCTAAACTCTTCTCCATGGCTGGACCCCCAAATAATATTCCTTTACGTGCTAAGGGGTATCTAGAGAGTGGGATAGGTTTAATAACTACCCTAACCCTAACGCGTACCCTAACCCTAACACCTACCCTAACCCTAACACGTACCCTAATCCTAACCCGTACCCTAAACCGAGCCCTAACCCTAACACTAACCCTAACCCTAACCCTAACCCATACCCTACGCCGTACCCGAACCCCTCCCCGAACCCCTACCCTAAGCCGTACCCTAACCCTAACCCTAAGCCTAACCCTAACCCTAGGCTACCCTTGACTGCTTCTGCCTCCAATAGATTTCCTAAGCACTAGTGTTTGAAGGAACAGCTTAAAAAGAGAATCCTAATGTGATTTCTTTATAATGTATGTGTTCCTTATCTTATCCTAGTGTCTAAACTCTTCTCCATGGCTGGACCCCCAAATAATATTCCTTTACGTGCTAAGGGGTATCTAGAGAGTGGGATAGGTTTAATAACTACCCTAACCCTAACGCGTACCCTAACCATAACCCCTACCCTAACCCTAACACGTACCCTAATCCTAACCCGTACCCTAAACCGAGCCCTAACCCTAAGACTAACCCTAACCCTAACCCTAACCAATACCCTACGCCGTACCCGAACCCCTCCCCAAACCCGTACCCTAAGCCGTACCCTAAGCCTAACCCTAAGCCTAACCCTAACCCTAGGCTACCCTTGACTGCTTCTGCCTCCAATCCTAAGCACTAGTGTTGTAAGGAACAGCTTAAAAAGAGAATCCTAATGTGATTTCTTTATAATGTATGTGTTCCTTATTTTATCCTAGTGTCTAAACTCTTCTCCATGGCTGGACCCCCAAATAATATTCCTTTACGTGCTAAGGGGTATCTAGAGAGTGGGATAGGTTTAATAACTACCCTAACCCTAACGCGTACCCTAACCCTAACACCTACCCTAACCCTAACACGTACCCTAATCCTAACCCGTACCCTAAACCGAGCCCTAACCCTAACACTAACCCTAACCCTAACCCTAACCCATACCCTACGCCGTACCCGAACCCTAAGCCGTACCCTAAGCCTAACCCTAAGCCTAACCCTAACCCTAGGCTACCCTTGACTGCTTCTGCCTCCAATAGATTTCCTAAGCACTAGTGTTTGAAGGAACAGCTTAAAAAGAGAATCCTAATGTGATTTCTTTATAATGTATGTGTTCCTTATCTTATCCTAGTGTCTAAACTCTTCTCCATGGCTGGACCCCCAAATAATATTCCTTTACGTGCTAAGGGGTATCTAGAGAGTGGGATAGGTTTAATAACTACCCTAACCCTAACGCGTACCCTAACCCTAACACCTACCCTAACCCTAACACGTACCCTAATCCTAACCCGTACCCTAAACCGAGCCCTAACCCTAACACTAACCCTAACCCTAACCCTAACCCATACCCTACGCCGTACCCGAACCCCTCCCCGAACCCCTACCCTAAGCCGTACCCTAACCCTAACCCTAAGCCTAACCCTAACCCTAGGCTACCCTTGACTGCTTCTGCCTCCAATAGATTTCCTAAGCACTAGTGTTTGAAGGAACAGCTTAAAAAGAGAATCCTAATGTGATTTCTTTATAATGTATGTGTTCCTTATCTTATCCTAGTGTCTAAACTCTTCTCCATGGCTGGACCCCCAAATAATATTCCTTTACGTGCTAAGGGGTATCTAGAGAGTGGGATAGGTTTAATAACTACCCTAACCCTAACGCGTACCCTAACCCTAACACCTACCCTAACCCTAACACGTACCCTAATCCTAACCCGTACCCTAAACCGAGCCCTAACCCTAACACTAACCCTAACCCTAACCCTAACCCATACCCTACGCCGTACCCGAACCCTAAGCCGTACCCTAACCCTAACCCTAAGCCTAACCCTAACCCTAGGCTACCCTTGACTGCTTCTGCCTCCAATAGATTTCCTAAGCACTAGTGTTTGAAGGAACAGCTTAAAAAGAGAATCCTAATGTGATTTCTTTATAATGGGTGTGTTCCTTATCTTATCCTAGTGTCTAAACTCTTCTCCATGGCTGGACCCCCAAATAATATTCCTTTACGTGCTAAGGGGTATCTAGAGAGTGGGATAGGTTTAATAACTACCCTAACCCTAACGCGTACCCTAACCCTAACCCCTACCCTCACCCTAACACGTACCCTAATCCTAACCCGTACCCTAAACCGAGCCCTAACCCTAACACTAACCCTAACCCTAACCCTAACCCATACCCTACGCCGTACCCGAACCCCTCCCCGAACCCCTACCCTAAGCCGTACCCTAACCCTAACCCTAAGCCTAACCCTAACCCTAGGCTACCCTTGACTGCTTCTGCCTCCAATAGATTTCCTAAGCACTAGTGTTTTAAGGAACAGCTTAAAAAGAGAATCCTAATGTGATTTCTTTATAATGTATGTGTTCCTTATTTTATCCTAGTGTCTAAACTCTTCTCCATGGCTGGACCCCCAAATA